>NC_053393.1:174048996-174348996 GCF_905171765.1 Bufo bufo
TTTCTGTTTTTTTTTTTTTTTAATAGGAATTTCTCTTAAACTGTTTGCACCGAGATCTGCAGGCTGGCATAAAAGATCTGTCGAAGGAAGAACGGCTGTGGGAGGTGCAGAGAATTCTAACTGCGCTTAAAAGGAAGTTGCGAGAAGCTAAAAGGCAGGTGTGTGATATTCTGGGTCTCGGGCTGTCTGCTCTGTTAAACATTTCCTCAACAGGCATGCATAATGGCATGGAGGACAAGGCTTCCCCTTGTATGGTTCTTGGCGAGGACCCAGTGTGCGGATTTAGGGCATCATGTGACTTGGTTGGACTGTCCCATGTCCAGCACAGCTGCACACATTTCACACACTGTCCACCTCTTATCTAGTCGCTTCTATCTTGTGCGGCTCTTTGATTTTTTTCTTCTGCAGCTGATTAACCCCTTCCTGATTTTCTCTGCTGATTAACCCCTTCTTGATTTCTGCACCTTCCCGATTTCTCTGCTGCAGCTTATTAACTCCTTCCTGTACCGTGACATCATAGTATGTGAAGGTGCTCAAATAGTCATCTCACTTTGACATATTATTAAAGGGGTTTTCCGGGCCCCTTAGGATAGACCATTAATATCTGGTCGGTAAGGCTCTGACACCCCGCACCCCCATTGATCAGCTCTTCCTTACAGACTCTGGTGCTGGAACTAGCCCTTTCAACCTGAGCTGTGCTTCCTGTTCCATCCAAAATGTAGTGGCCATGTCGGGTTCATGCAACTCTGCTGCCATTCTCTTCAATGACAACTGAGCTGCAGTACCCAGCACGGCCACTACACTTCCTGTTCCATTCAAAGTGCTAGCTCCAGCATTGGAGGCTTACAGGGAAGAGCTGATCAGTGGGGGTGCAGAGTGTCAACCTGTCACTGATCGGATAATAATGATCTATCCAGAGGCTAGGTGAATAGCAGGAGCCTGGAAAACCCCTCTAAGTCAAGGCACCATCAGTGTGCCCTGCAATTACCAGCCGGTGGATAGCTGTAATACACAGTCACACTCCTGCTGCAACTGCTTGGATTAGAGAAAAGATGGTGGAATGGTGTTTGCTTCTATTTACCCCAGAATGGTACTTGTAGAAACGTCATCTTGTCCTGAAACATAACAAGCCCCCATATTGCTGTATGGAGATGAAAAATCCAAAAATGTTATTTTATACCTGCTGTATTTATTTACTTTCCACAATTTGTGTATTTCATCGTATAATTTTGTGATTAATACGTACACTGATGGATAATGCAACAGATCAGGAAAATTCTACAGCCTTAGGCCTCATGCACACGGCCGTTGTTTGGGTCCGCATCCGAGCCGCCGTTTTGGCGGCTCTGATGCGGACCTATTCACTTCAATGGGGCCGTAAAAGATGCTGTCCACATCCATTGCTCCGTTCCGTGGACCGCAAAAAAATATAACGTCCTATTCTTGTCTGCGCTTTGCAGACAAGAATAGGCATTATATTGAAGGCTGTCCGTGCCATTCCACAAATTGCGGACCGCAAAACACACCACGGTCGTGTGCATGAGGCCTTAATTTGTTAAAACAATATGTATATGTGTCTTTTAAACAGAAACACACATTTAGCTGTATATCTGCACAAGCAGTGTGCTGTACATGTCAGTGGGACTGAACAGAATACAATGTAGAGACAGCATTGTACAGCATGAACAGTGTTTCTCGCTGGTATCATTGGGGGACACAGGACCATGGTATAGCTTGCTGCTGCCACTAGGAGGCGACACTAGGCTTAAAAAAGACTTAGCTCCTCCCCTGCGGGCTATACCCCCTCCAGCCTGAAGAGAGCATGTCAGTTTTTAGCTTAGTGTCGTAGGAGGCAGACCTCCCTGCTTTATGCAGGGCGGCTTTCTTAGTTGATTCTTTTTTTATTTAATATTTTTCCTTTTAGGTTGGGAAACAGAGTTGCCCAGCCTCTCTGTTATCCCAGGGAGCAAGACTGGTGAGAAAATCCACCGCTTACCTCCCATAGAAGCAAAAGGAGGACCAGGGCAGCCTCGCTCCCCTGCTTCCCGCCAGCCAAGGGGTCACCTAGGTCCACCAAAGAAGACCCTCCTGCCATACCAGACTCCTGCCACTCCGGTGCCAGCAGCTGAGGAGGTGACCCTGCTGGAAAAGCTGACCTGCCGGTCCACTAGGGAGGGTGAAGAGAAGAGGAGGAAGATGGGCGAGTACACTGGACTAGGTAAGTAGGTTTAACCATCTCCCTGCCTCCATCCCTCTTTGGACAAGTACCGGACTCCCTCTTCCCTCTCTCTCTTTTCGGCCGGACACCAGGCTCCACTCTCCTCCCATTTTTTCTTTGGCAGACATCGGGTTCCAATTTTTGTGCCCAGGATTTCTGAGGGCATCCCTCCACTACCCCTCGCGGCGCATAGGGGGTTAATGGCCACGTCCCACAGACACTGTCCGCACGCAGCGGGCGGCCGTCCGCGCTGCTGTGGTCCGGACCTTACTACCAGCGGTCATGCAGGGAGGGGAGCGGAGGAGGCTTCCCGCTCCCCAGAGCTATTATCCACCCTTCTAGGCAGCAGGCGCCGTGCGCGCTGCTCCGGAAGGGTTAAAGCCCGCACAGGGCGACCGGACCCTGGCTTCACTTGAACCTACCTCCCTTCCGTTTCCGGTCCCAGCAGCACCAAGTCGCTCTGTACTCTGGCCGGTCGGCAGTGACATCCGACCTTTGGGCCCGGACAGCCACCGCTTTGAGGCTGGCAGTGGCACAGTATTATACTATCTGCGGTGCAAGGGTTTTATTGCTGCACATTTTAACCCCTCCTTGCCTCTTGCCCACTTGAGGCTGGGCATCCATTTTAAAATAAATAAAATAAAAACTAAAGTGCATCCCGGATAGAGGAGGACCTCTGTGGTTTCCCAATCCACCATCCTGAGTTGCTTGATTGATGAGCACCGACTGCGCAGGACCTTCCCACTCACCCTCCGAGGTTGTGTGGTTGATAAGCTCCGCCTGCGCACTCCAGTGGAGCATTTCTAGACCTCCCCAATCAGCCTCAGAGGTCGTTTGGTTGATAAGCATCTCCGGCGCAATCCAGTGGTGGACCCCCAGACCTTCCCAATCACCCTCCGGGGTTGCTTGGTTGATGAGCACTGCCTGCGCAATCCAATGGAGGACCACTGAACCGCTAATCACCCTCCGGGGTTGCTTGGTTGATAAGCACCACCTGCTCAGTCCAATGGAGGATCTCCGGACCTTCCCAATCCACCCTCCAGGGTCATTTGGTTGATAAGACACCGCCTACACAGTCCGGTGAGTGAACCTCTGGAGGTTCCCATTCCACCCCCCGGGTAATTTGGATAATAAATCCCACTAGGGTAGTTTGTGGCTGCCATGGACAAGACTTTGAGAGTCAAGATTGCACACATAAGATTGCACTTATTTCCTCCTCTGTCACGCTCAGACGCACCCTTCCTCCCTGTAGAGGTTCTGTCCGAGGGGGGGGGGGGGGGGGAATAACTGATTCGGTCTCTGTCATTGCCCAGCGCAATCTTCCAAGTTTGCGTTCACGGTAGGCAGCAGTATTTGTCATATGCATTTCTCCCTTCCTTAGGCGGAGTATTTGCACTATTACTAGATACAGTACTTGCCTTAGACATTACCTCCTTCCTTAGGTGGACTAACGACGCTAGCACGGGCTGCAGCGCCGGCGGTAGGCGTTCCCCCTTCTGTAGGTTGCGGAATTGCATTTCTATGGGTACCATACTTACCGTATGCATTAGCCTCTTTCATAGGTGGCGTTACAGCACAGTGTTTCCCGTATGCGTTACCCCTCTCTAGGTGGGGTAATTGCACTCTCACCGGATATAGGACTCGCGATATGCATACCCTTTCCCTTTTGTGGCATAATCTCTCTGCCATTGGATTCAGTTCCTGCAGTATGCATCACCCCTTTCCTTAGGTGGGGTGCTTACACTTCCTTGGGATACAGTTCTTGCTGTATGCGTTTTCCCCCCTTTAGGGCGGAACTTTTGCACTACCACCTGAGGCAGGGCTCAATGTACGCATTGTCAAACTCCATTGATGGGGTACTTCCAGTACCGTTGGATACGGTTCTGACGGTTGCGCTACCCGCTTCCTTAAGCGGGCTATTGCACTACCACTGGAGGTTATTTCTTCAGTCACATCCACATCTCCATGCTTACTGTTATTTTACCCTTTCGTTAGTGATAGCTAACGGTTGGGTAACTAAGCATCTTGAGATGCTGCACCTCCACTGTGCCAGGGCTCTAGTTGCCTTAGCTTCTTTTGGGCCCTGGACTATTCATCTGGTAACTATGGATGCCTACAGTGGATACCGTGGCTATTTCCCCGTTGTGCCCCTTTTTTCTTGCCGGTACTGGTTTGGGGCTTGAATATGTCGCCCTCTGTCCTCTCAGGGAGTTACCCGGCAACACTTCAGTATCCTAGAGACCCACAACTCATCTGGTCATGGTGTTTGTTCTCAACAAGGTGAATGGCATACGCCAGTGCACATAATATTGTGATTCCGCTCCAGCGAGTCGAGGGTCGCACTGACTCTGTATTCTCTAGCTCCACTCCTCCTTATCTGGGAAAGTGGTTATGCTGACACTCTGGTTTAAGTTTTACAGTGTGTTCTCCTCCGCATGTGCACCTTTTACGCTGGTGCTAAGGGTCGTAGCTGTTGCAGTGGGGCGTCCCCCCTCAGGTAGAGGTTTTTCCCTGACGCTAGCTTGGCGGTTGCTCCTGTTTGGCGCCCTTGTATGATGGGGTGTTTTAGGCTAGCTCTACTTCACTGGGGCAGTAGGGTTCCATGACTTATACAGCAAGTCCTCAGACCTTCCCCTCAGCATTGACGGGACATGCTGTGAGTACAATGACACGAGGGATCTTTACGTTGTCACGACATACTAGGGTTCTTCCTCCGCAGCTCCTTCGTTTGGTGGCGGATTCTTCTAGCGACACATTTGTGGCCCCCTCCTCAGTTGGAATATGATGCTAGCAATACACTTGTGGTTCCCCTTGCATGGGTTTCTTCTTAGGCGGAGGATGGCACCGTCACTATCATCCTGTGGCTTCTTCTGCATAGTGCTAGTCCCAGATGGGGGATGAGCTTTGCCCTGACTTTTTCTCTCTTTCCATCTTTTTCCTTCTCTGGCTCCAGGTTCACGGCCACCCCACAAGCCTTGGTGGCTCCTACGTTACTACCTTCCCCTCATCTGCATTGACACGGGGTATTGGTTCCGGTCCCGGCTGGTGGACTGTGACTCCTCCACACCCTCCTTCTACAGGTGAATCCTTCCTATTGATCATGGGCTTGCTACCTGTATCTACAATTATCTCTCTTACGGCATGAATAATGTCTGTCACGTCAGTCCGATGGTGATCATACCTTTTCACTACCCATTCCGTGGGTAGACTACGAGACTCCCCACGGCAGGCGGAGCGGGGGTCCTGTCATGCCTTACCATCGCTGATGGACGTTTCGTTCCTGGAATGGAACATCTTTTCTATTTCTTCTTCCTCCTCAAGCCGCTGGTTGCTTGTTTCTCCCTTCTATCTACCTGACCAGTAGCCATGCGTGGCACGGCTCTGGACTCCCCTCATCATTTTTTCTCCTATCTAACCAGTGTTCTCTGGTACGGGAGGGGCGTTGGAAGTCGTCATCGCACTCCATCCAGCAGGGTTATTTCTCTTATCTTGGCCTGGTCTAAATTTTCGGCGATTGGCGTTGCCACGCTGTTTAATATATGGTCACTGACGGAGCTCCTCACCGTCGGCGGTCCTCGCAGCGGCTTTACTCTACCTATCTCACATGTATTGGTTCCTTGGCCTGCGGTGGGGCGTGTCTGACTCAGGCATTTTTCTCTATGGGTTATCAACCAGCTTTTCAGTCTCCCTGCAAGCCTCTTCGGCTCTGGGGGCAATGGTCTGCCAATCGACCGCTTCTGTGGAGCGTCTGTATCCTGTGGTCTGGGATTTTGGTTCTGCATCCAGAGTTAGGGCCAGGTACCTGGTTTCGTCCAAACGACCGTGGCGTTTCATTGAGGAGCATGACCCCTCTCTGCAAATCTTCTTCCCCTCTTTATTTCTGCGAAGGTGGCATTCCTGGTGGCGGGCTTTTCCACCCAACGAATTTGGGAGTTGGGAGCGCCTTTCTTGTACGTACGTTTTTCTTGTCAGGTACTCGCATAAGGCAGTGCTCTGCCCATTACCTTCTTTTTTTGCTGAAGGTAGTCGCCGCCTTCCACGTCGACAGGACATTGTTTTCCCTTTTTTCCTTCTACCTCGCACTCGAGAGAGTGAGCTCTCTCCGCTGTGCGGATTTTTACCTGGTCATTCCTGGAGGTCCTTGGAAGGGCTCGATGGGGTGTTCCAGGTGGATCCGTTAGCGGCTGCTTAGGCATTCCGCTCCTGGGGCAAGGCACCACCTAGTGGAGTTCGGGACATCTGACCAGCGGTCAGCTCTACATGAGATACATGTTTCGCCCTGCATCAGCTTTGCGGTTGTATAAGGCAGCGCCTTGGTCTTCCTGGCGCGCGTTCTCCAAGTTTTTTTGCCAGGTGCTTCCTAGGCATCGCCAGTGCTGCTCCGGGCCACCGGGTCTCGCAGGCAGTAGTGCATTAAGCATTCTTGAGTGCTATTTCCATCGGCGTAGATTTTTCTTTTTTTTTTTCCCCTCTCCGTGGACTGCTTTAGGACTTCCCACGGTCCTGTGTCCCCCAATGATACCAGCGAGAAAACTAGATTTTTGTGAAACTCACCTGTGAAATCTCTCTCGTGTAGTTCATTGGGGAACACAGCACCCACCCAGTATTTATTATTGTTGATAGTGATGTCTGGTTGCCGGTCGGGTGTTTAGCGGGTTCGCTTCTGCCGGCGTTTGTTGCATTTTCTTTTACTTGGCACATGTTTTCTACTGCTCCTACTGCTTGAGCACAAACTGACATGCTCTCTCCAGGCTGGAGGGGGTATAGCCTGCAGGGGAGGAGCTAAGTCCTTTTTTCAGCCTAGTGTCGCCTCCTAGTGGCAGCAGCAAGCTATACCACGGTCCTGTGTCCCCCAATAAACTATACAAGAAAGAGATTTTACAGGTGAGTTTTACAAAAATCTCGTTATTGCATACTATCAGCAATTTTATCACTTGGCTACAAGTGCTAACAACATCCTAATCCTTATGGGCTCTATTCTGATTACTTTCTGTTAGCGATAATTGACATATTAGTCTGACAGAAAAAGAACAATTGGCAGTTATTTGATCCCAGTTGCTCTTGACAGGACTGTGAAACCAAGATTGCCCAAGAAATTGCCAGCCTTTCAAAGGAAGATGTTTCCAAAGAAGAAATGACAGAAAATGAAGAAGAGGTGCTCAATATACTGCTGGCACAGGTATGTCTATAATGACCGATATGCACATTTATAGCCCCCTGACCAAGTTCTGAGCCTTTTCCAAGTTAGTGCTTAGCCCTGCATAGATTTACAACTTCCCTTACTGTGGAAATGACTAGTGCATATGTACTGTATGACCTAAAGGACTCCTTTTACTAACTTTTTACAGCATTTAAAGGGGTGGTATTAGACTAGGGGAAAAGTCTGCCCCCCAGTGGTAATAGAGTATGTCTGCATGACTACACATTATTTCAAGCCTATTACTAATGTTTGCGTGTTATGTTAGGAAAATGAGATCCTCACAGAGCAAGAAGAACTGGTGGCGATGGAGCAATTCTTGCGACGACAGATTGCTACAGAGAAAGAAGAAATAGATCGCCTGCGAGCAGAAATCTCAGAGATACAGAGGTGGGGAGATTGTGTTGTTCTCCTATAAATTCTTGTGGCTTCTCCACGCCCGATGTCAGATTGGGCAGATAAATGGTGCTGCTGCATGTCTGCCCGGGACATTTGCCAAGGCAAACATATAATGCCCAGCAGATATCTTGCACACATCCTATTAAATAGAATAGGACATGTGCATGATGCCTACTGAGTGTCCGACAGTAGCCTTGTCGGCAGCTCTTCTGTTTCTCCATGTCTTCACTTTTTGGGGAAATATGTAAAATCTATGTTTACTGTATAAGCCCATATTAAGCGCTCAGTGCCCGTGCTGCGGACTGCAAATAGCGGTCTATAATATACAGGCACTGGCCGCGTGGACTCCGCAAGATATGGCCAAAGATAAAACATGTTTTAGGTGAAGTCTCATCTTTGTCGTATCTTGTACATTGCGGACCCATTCCAGTCAATGGGTCCGCAACATGAAGTGCACACAGCTAGTGCCCATATATTGCAGACCAGCCGTTGACGGTCCGCAATACGAGCACTGAGCGCTTGCGCTCATGTGCATGAGCCCTAACACTGCATATCTGTTTGTGGCTTTTTGTTAAGGGGCTAATTTTATTTTAACCAAAATATAAGAATCCAATTACTGTTCCGTGTTCATCTTTTGTCTTCTGCTGTTGGATTGTTATTCTTACCTTTACCACGTTTATTATTATTTTTTGGATAAAAATAAAAGTTGGTGTATGCTATGTTTTTAGCTCTTCTGCATTGAATAGCATACTATTCCATACAGCAAAAAAGGTATGCAGATACATACCACTCAAGTGTATGCCAGTCAGTGGAGTCTTATAAGCAAGTGCGGATGAGATGCGTTTTTCACGGATGGTTGCTAAGAGATGTTTGTATACATTCAGTTTTTTATCACATGCGTGCAAAACTCATTGCACCCGTGCGATAAAAAGAACCGAACGCGATCGCAGGCAAAACTGAATGACTTTGCCTGCGAAATCACGCATTTTTTCACTGAATGCATTTGCAACGCATCCGGACACGCTCGTCTGCAAGGGGCCTAAATGTGCGGGCCATCATCCGTTTGGATATGGGCTGATTGGATAGTTTGTGAGCATTTCAGCAGGAGGGATGTGTTGTGTTGCCAATGTAATGTAACAGTAAGGGGGAAGGTTTGTCTCCATGCACTTTCTATCAGCCTGTGCAAGCGCTTTTAATTGAGTGCCGATTGGCTGATCATTGTAGCCCAGAATGGAGCTGTGTAAAAGGATCCTTACAGGGTTTCCTGGAAATAATATGGATGGCGTACCATTAGATATGCTGTCGATGTCTAATCGTTAGGAGGTCCATACTGGATTACCAACTGATTTTGAGAACAGGGGGGTCATTATGTTTTGCAATTATGCTGTCAAAACTAGTGGCAGATAGAGAATGGTGGGTGAGGGGATGCAAACCCTTATTCCTAAGCACATACAGAGATTGGATGCTTGTCTTTTTGCGAATTTCAAATGTGACTTGTTTCATTGTAGTCGCCAGCAACATGGCCGGAGTGAGACAGAGGAATATTCATCAGAAAGTGAGAGTGAAAGTGAGGATGAGGAAGAGCTGCAGATTATTCTGGAAGATCTTCAACGGCAGAATGAAGAGCTAGAGGTGAATCACTGCTCACAGTATAGAATTACATTCATTGGCATTTATCGCCTTTGTCCTGATATCAATGTTAATTTCCAAAAAATACATCGGACCGTTTCCAAGCTAACTTCTGATCGTCTGTTTAGGGTCACATCACACAGTACGATGGTCAATAGTGAATTCTTATGGACAATGTACAAGTCGCTCCATAGTCGTTTTGAAGGGGCTTTAACATTATGATTCCTTCCTCACCCCCTGCATTCAGTTTGCATACTATTGGCAGCACATACAATGTTTACACAGGAACGTGTTGCCAACAAAGAATGATTTTAGGTGCCGCATTAAAGGTGCAATCACCCAAAAAACTAGCACTGTGCTCGTTTGTCAGGTGATCAGGAGCACCTTTTACATGGGCCCATTATCAGGAACAAGCGTTTATGGATTCGTAGGAACATCCCTTCCTGATAATTCAAGCGATCCTTGACCTGTGTAAAAAGGCTCTTGCCATCTTGTGTTTCTCCCTTTTTCTCCTGTTTTGATTTTGGGGATGAGTGATAAGCGAATCGATTCATAAGAGTCAAATTTGTAAAAAATCTGTCTCCTTCAGCTGTGAAGGACTAAGCCCCCCCCCCCCAACCTGGCCCTGTCAATCTTGCATCTGCCCTGTTGCTCCGAGTAGTGGCGCAAGCTCAGAGGATCTGCTGCTATTTGAGCAGCACAGAATCGGTCAGCTTCTGAGCTGCTCAAGTAGCAGCACCAGATCCTCTGCATTTGCACCGCTACTCAGAGCAGTGTTTTATTCCAAGCTTACAACTTTATTTTTTATTTTTTTGCCAGATTAAAAACAACCATTTGAACCAAGCCATTCACGAGGAGAGAGAAGCGATCATTGAGTTGCGTGTGCAGCTCCGGCTGTTACAGATGCAGCGTATTAAATCCGACCACCTGCAAGATGAAGAGGAGCCAGGGAAAGCGGGCAGCAGATCCCAGCTGCAGAGGGATGCTGCCTCCGAGACAAAGACGAAGGAGCAAGCGAGACCCTCGCCAATTAAAGACTGGAAGGAAACACTGATTTGAGAAGGAGAGAATCGCATGTAAAGTGCTCATTAACCCTTACAGGCCATTGCTGTGGTTTTTATTTGACAAAGGCACTCCCCTTCTGAGGAAAACTGTCCTTTTATGTACCAGTCTGTTCTTTGGGTTCTAGCTTTTCTGGGGTTACTTATATAAAATTATTTTGTACACAGAATTATGGTGAGAAAAGAATGTTGTGTTCTGATTGACAGGACTTGTGGCAAGTGTTTCAGAAATGTGGCTATGAATTTTTTTAACACTTATTTTTAGGTGATTTTATGATGCGGATGTTACCAGGCACACCAGTCTATATTATTTATTCATAAGTATCTTGGCATCAGAGCAGCTTTACCATGTAGTTTTTTTTTGTATTACCTAAGCCAGGGATTTTGCAGCTGTGAATACACCTGTTTGAGACTACTACAAATAAATTTTTTATTCTATTGGTGTACATGGTTCTCTATGATCTGATCAGCTCTCCAGTGTTGCTGGCTTGCTGCTGTTACTGCTTTCTCTTATGGCCATGGGTCATGCAGCAGTGCTGTAGAGAACAGCATTCATTTTGCAGTATGACTTTGTCCCCAGGCCTGTGTTGTAAGTAGTCTGAAGACTTTCACCATGTATCTAAGTAGTATGGCTTTCCATGGGGTGAGGAACCAGGACTAGCCTTCTGATTTCCTTACTGTCGCAGCAATATAAATTGGCATGTGACCACTTCTCTATGTATATATTCTGTTGTGGTCATCAAATGACAAAGTACATGCACAGAAGACAATTGATGGTACTATGTCAACCCCAGAGACAGCTTAAAGGGGTTTTCCTTGAGTAAAGTATTTATGACCTTTGCTCAGGGTTGAGGATCAGTCTCAATCTGGGTAGGGGTTCGGCCAATCCCAGCACCCGCGTGAATAGGCCTCAGCACTCCCGTTAGAACATCAAGTTCATTGTCCCATGGCATGTGTACAGGGCTGTACAGTGTACAACACTCTGCTTGGTATGCTGTGCGGAGTCCTCAGCACTTACCGGAGCGCCACAGCTGATCTGAGGGGGATGCTGGGTGTCAGACCCCCACCGAGGATCATATCATGAGGATAGGGCATCAGTGTTTTAATCCTGGAAAACCCCTTTAATATGTACATTGCTGCAGTGGTTTGGAGATTGAGTAAAGGTAAAAAAAACAAATTAACACTGAAAACAGTGAAATAAATACACTGCATAACTACAAGCCTTTTAAAATGTGTTGTAAATCAGCAGATCTCCAGCCACTAGTGGTCTACCTTAGATGAGTGTTCATGTACCCCTTACAAATGACATCAAAGTACACCCATGTTAGTGATTTATATACTGTACCACAATGTGAGTAACCCCTAGGGATATGCCTTGTATAACTTTGGGGTACACTTACCACAGATTGAGAACTTAAGTAGCCCATACTCCTTCCATAGCTGTCGGCAAAAGGCTCAGTTGACAGCTACCTCGTGACTCCACCATACACATATATTGCTTGGAAGAGCATTTAGGTCATTTCCATTGGGAGAGAGAAGAAGGCCAATGCCTGACACCTCCCATGGAAACAAAAGGATCGGCCTGGAAATACATACTCCTCATAGACCTTGAACGGCAGATTCAGCCTCCAATAGTGTCATGTGTATGGGCCTTCAGGTTACTCAGCTCTTCGGTTCAAGGATAAGTTGCCAATGAACTGATGGCAGAAGTGGGGAAACGTTTGGCCGGAATTAACCCTTACTGTCTCTATTTTTACGGGACATCTTGGGTAGATTTTGCACCATTACTACAAAGAATGGTTGCTCTTTCCATTTCCACTGAAGAGCATCAGTAACAGTTATAAGTCCTTCACATCTGTTGTGAAGATCAAGAATGTATCGGGAGGGATCTTAAGATTTGAACTAGAAGAATATTGACAGATGTAGGCACATTGATTTCACATATATTCACTTTTAGATTGCTTACCTGCTGCCCCTTAGAACGTAATGAGCTTTACCGTTCAGCCCTTCACTTACCTTTTTGTGCCTTTTATGCTTCATGTGAAAGCTACTTGTTGGTTATCTTATTATACTATCTTTCTTTGTTGGCTGTGCAGGCAGAAATAAATGTTAGGCTAATCAGTTTTTTGAGAAATCTTATCTTTCTGGTGAAGACAGAAAGCTGAATTGTCATCAGTTGTTCTTGTAATGTGCTGTATTCTCTCATGGCAATCAGTCTATGGATATGACAAATGCCTCAGTCCCTCTTGCAATTCTCTTTCAATCCGAGTGATGTACTGGAGTCAGATACTTGAGATAAGGGCAGCTGATATTTGCCATAGAATTACTGTAGGGTTGGGTTTCTTCTGTGACATTGCTATATAGGCTCAAATGACTTTGAAGCCTGTGAATGGGTCTTCCTTTTTTTTGGTATTATAGGTTTAAGCCACATTTGCTAGTTTACCGGTGATTTATATTCAGGTATCACGCATGGTTGAATGAATCGCTTCATGGTTCCATGCGAAGGTGATCCTGAAAGCCAACACAACAAAGAGAAGTGTTGAGAATGAAGTCCATTGCTCTTTTTGGCACGTCAATCGTGTACAGAATTCTTGGACATTAGCTTGGACCTGTCCTTAAGTGACCTGGTCACATTCAATGCTTGTCTCTTGTTGTGGCTGGCATCAGAGCTGTGAAACGGTATTATATAATCATTGTGCATGTTTATGAAGTCCCAGCAATACTTATGGGCTGGATAACATTTTTCTTGGAGCCATTTAAAAAAAAAAGCACATTCCAGTCCCATTTTTGGAGATACAGGGTTCCTTGGTGCTTAGATGTATACGATGGATTTGTAGTGTGACAGTGGTCTCTGGTACTTACAAGGTACCATCACTGTCTGAAACGTACTGGCAGTGTGATCCTATGTGTAAAATAGCATTGTACCTCTCACTGCTGGGTGGACGACCATTTCCTATTCCCAGTGCGAATGACCATTTAACTGGAATGAACAACCCTACAAAATTCTACACGTTCCATTCAATGTGTACACAGGTAGAGTGCAGCTTTGCTCTTTTGTCATTTTCCTGTTGTTTTAAATGACTAAAAGTATTAATATTTCCTTCTGTCTGTTACAAATACATTTTGTATTTACTGATGTTGGTCCATTTTTAAAGCAATGAGTTCCCATTAATATTGTCATCAGTATTTTTATTTCTCCCAACTTTATGTAAGTCTCTTAGCTAATGTTTCTTATCCTGACATCATGCAAACAGAGCAAATAAAGAATCAATTTAAACCTGCATATTGTGTAAAAAATTTATGGAGGTTCCTTGAGACGCTATCGATATTGTATTGTGTTGGCACCCATGAAAATGCAGATAAGATGGGCAAGAATTACCTTCCCACCAAAGCGGTGAAAATGGGGGGAAGGGGGTGCGCCCAAGCTTGCCTCATGGGTGCAGGCCAGCTGCCTAAATATCTGATGCTCTTGGCATTAAGTAATTCAGGAGCATCAGGTGTATTTATCCATCTAACCGGCAGCACTGTTATTTGGTTCTGCTGAGGCAGTATTTTTTGCTGCGCTGGGGTATTTGGTTCTGCTGGGTTGTATTTTGTGCTGCTCTATGGTCTTGCTGGCCCAGCCTAATTGTATTGGCATGCATTCTGTCAGTTTGGACCTGCCTACAACACGGGGTCACTTTTAGCTTCCCAGTCCGACCCTGAAGGGATATACCCATCATAAAACTTGCGACAAAGACCCCGCTTCTAGTGTAGGGGCACTATAGTCTTCATAATCATGCAGCCCCATCCTCTGGATGATTAACAGCTTTATTCCTATATTTGTACAGAGAGAAAGCTACCAATCAAAATGGGTGGGGTGGTCAGCTGGGAGCTCATGAATACAAGGACTATTGAGAGCACATGCATTACGTTGAGCAGACTCCACCGCTTGGGTCCTGCTGGAGATGTTCAAGAGGGATTGTAAAGGGAACCTGTCATCAGATTTATGTTGTCCTATCTGAGGGCTGCCTAAACTGGTGACAGAGGCCCTGAATTGACCCTGTTATTTTGCTAAAAATCCGTATTGAGCAGCACCACAGTGACCCGAGCACTACAGTCCACTCAATACACTGCACAAACTCAAGAGTCCTCATGTTCACGTGCCACTGACTGACAGCTCTCTTCCTATGTTGTGTTTCTTTTACCAGTTTATGTTGGGGGCCAGGGTGGACTGGGAATGTAAAGCGGTCCTATAAAAAAAACAGAAACAAAATGGCCAAAGATCACAATACGCGTTAGACTTTTTCCTGCCATTCATAAGTGCAAGGGGAGCTGTGAGCAGCACTGTCAGCCCAGCGATGCGGCTGATGCCTGAAATAACCAATAACAAAGCTCCATACAGCAATGAGCTTTTGTTTCTGGTCGGTTTGGGTGGGCTGCTGGACAATTCAGCACACTGCTCTGAAACTGAGGATGGAGGCTCATGCAGCAGTCTGGTGGGGTAAGCAGCCTCTTGGGCAGCGGGCTTTAGTTTTTGAAACTTTTGTTAAATCATACGGATGTATCAAAACTGTTGATTGGCCCCCACTGATCTCTAGAATGAGGAGTCTGAAGCGCTCAGCAGAGCAATGCTTCTCACTGCTGAGCACGGTAGTGAAGATGGTCTCATAGACTTTCTATTGAGACTGTCCTTACCATTGTGCTCAGCAGCGAGGAGAAGCAGCGTTTGGCTGAGTGCCTTCTGACTCCTCATTCTAGAGATTAGTGTAGTCTCAACACTGGGACCCCCGCCGATCAACACGTTTAGTATGCCCCTATAACATCAAAAGTAAAAAAAAAAAAATTTTTGTTAATTTTTAATGTTGGACAGGGGGGAGTCTGGAATGAATACACGCTATTATAGTCAAGCGATAAAGTACAGGGAAGATGCACTATATTGAAACAAAGCTTTATTACCCTTGGCTATAATAGTCTGTGGTGCTTTCAGTCCAGACCTGCTCATCGGCTAAAAATACTCCTCCAAAATAGTAAGGAGTATTTTAAACCTTCCACAAAAAATCACCAGACAACTACCTGTTCCAACTGGTTCAGGGCCCGACTAGAGAAACGACCATACTGGACTTAGTACTAACCAATGGACCTGACATAGCAAGAGAGGTACATACCTTATGGGAATAAAAGTGTAAGGAACAGATAAATAGAAATGTAAAGAAAACCATAAATGACAAAAAGAAAGCATTTAAATCACTAAAACAGGAGGGTAGCAAAGAACCATTGAAACACTATAAGGAAAACAATAGAATATGCAAAAGACAGATAAAAGCAGCCAAACTGTAGACAGAGATTCATTGCCATAGAGAGTAAAACTAACCCTAAAATGTTCTTCAATTATATAATTGGTAAAAAGGCTAAATCTGAAGGTGTTGGCCCTTTACAGAGTGATGAGAGGGGAGTTGCAGAGAGAGAGAGAAAAGGAGAAAGCAAAGCTATTAAATATTTTTTTCTCTCCACTGTATTCACTGAGGAAAATAAACGGTCAGATGAAATGCAGAGTATAAAAGTAAATTCCTGATTAAAAGTGGCCTGTCTGACCCAGGAAGAAGTGCAGCAGCATCTTAAAAAGATTAAAATAGACAAATCGCTGGGACTAGATGGCATACACCCCCGTATCCTAAGAGAAATGTCATAGGCATACCCTTATTTTTTATATTTAAGGACTCTATAAAGACGGAGTGTTCCACAGGATTGGTGCTTAGCAAATGTGGTGCCAATAGTCAAAAAGGGGTCAAAAACAGAGCCTGGAAACTATAAGTTTAACATCTCTTGTGGGTAAACTGTTTGAAGGTTTTCTAAGAGATGCTATCTTGGAGTACCTCAATGAAAATAAGCAAATAACGCCGTATCAGCATGGCTTCATGACAGATCGGTCATGTCAAACTAATACGTTTCTATGAGGAGGTAAGTTTTACCGGTAGACTTGACCAAGGTGAGTCAATGGATGTCATATATCTGGACTTCTCTAAAGCATTTGATAATGTGCAACATAAAAGGTTAGCATTAAAAATGAGTGCTTGGACTGGGAGAAAATGTCTGTATGTGGGTAAGTAACTGGCTCAGTTATAGAAAACAAAGGGTGGTTATTAACGGTACACACTCGGATTGGGTCACTGTCACTAGTGGGGTACGACAAGGATCAGTATTTGGCGCTATTCTCCAATATTTTTATTAATGATCTTGTACAAGGCTTGCACAGTAAAATATAAATTTTTGCAGATGACACCAAACTGTGTAAAGTAATTAACATGGAAGATAAGTGGCAGATGAGGTTGCATTATTCCTTCCCATGAGCATAACCTTACATTTGTCATACATATTAAATGGTAAAACACTAGGTGACACTGACATGGTAAAGGACTTAGAAATTTTAGTGAACAGCAAACTAAGCGGAAAAAACCAGTGTCAGGCAGCTGCTGCCAATAAGCTAAAGGGGTGTATCAAAAGGGGCATAGATGCCCATGATGATAACATACAGTGCCTTGCAAAAGTATTCACCTCCCCCCCTTGACTTTTTTCGTGTTTTGTTACATTACAGCCTTAGGTTCAATGTTTTGTTAATCTGAATTTTATGTGATGGATCAGAACACAACAGTCTAAGTTGGTGAAGTGAAATGAGAAAAATATATAAATAAAACTATTGTTTAGAAGTATAGAAAATTGGCATGTGAGTATGTATTCACCTTCTTTTGTTAGGAAGCCCATAAAAAGGTCTGGTGCAACCAATTAGCTTCAGAAGTCACATAATTAGAGAAATGATGTCCACCTGTGTGCAATCTAAGTGTCACATGATCTGTCATTACATATACACACTTTTTTTTTTTTTTTTTAAAAGCCCCAGAGGCTGAAACACCTAAGCAAGAGGCATCACTAGCCAAACACTGCTATGAAGACCAAGGAACTCTTCAAACAAGTAAGGGACAATTTGTTGAGAAGTCCGGGTTAGGTTATAAAAAAATATCCAAATCTTTGATGATCCCCAGGAGCACCATTAAATCTACCATAACCAAATGGAAAGAACATGGCACAACAGCAAACCTGCCAAGAGACGGCCGCCCACCAAAACTCACGGACCAGACAAGGAGGGCATCAGAGAGGCAGCACAGAGACCTAAGGTAACCCTGGAGGAGCTGCAGAGACTGGAGTATCTGTACATAGGACCAGTGGTGTATTTTGGTTTTGTGCTGCCCTAGGCGAGACTAAACTCTGGCACCCCCCTAATATAAATTTGACCCACCCCTTCCTGTCAAGGCCAAACCCCTTTCTCTCTAAACCCCACCCCTTCCTGTCAAGGCCAAACCCCTTTCTCTCTAAACCCCACCCCTTCCTATGTGCCATCCACAGATCCCTCTCCCCTAAACAGTGCCCTCCACGGATCCCCCTCCCCGAAACAGTGCCATCCACAGATCCCCCTCCCCTAAACAGTGCCATCCACAGAACTCCCTCCCCTAAATAGTGCCATCCACAGATCCCCCTCCCCTAAATAGTGCCATCCACAGATCCCCCTCCCCTAAATAGTGCCATCCACAGATCCCCCTCCCCTAAATAGTGCCATCAACAGATCCCCCTCCCCGACGCTCACAGGAGAACATTTATAAACGAATCATTAACTTTAATCATTGCTAATCTCTTTACTGGATATCTTACTCTGTCTTGACTCTTAGCTCTGGTAAAACAGCAGGCAGTGCGGGCGGCGCTCACTCACTGACATCACGCACCTGCTCCTCCCACTGGGCGGCGCAGGCGCGTGACGTCAGTGAGTGAGCGCCGCCCGCACTGCCTGCTGTTTTACCAGAGCTAAGAGTCAAGACAGAGTAAGATATCCAGTAAAGAGATTAGCAATGATTAAAGTTAATGATTCGTTTATAAATGTTCTCCTGTGAGCGGCATGGCCCTGTATATTCTAACCCCAAGGCAAGCGTCCCTGTCACCATGGGAACGCCTGGGGGTTAGAATATACCATCGGATTTGAGTTTTTACGATCTCACTGAGATTGTGAAAACACAGATACGATGGTATATTCTAACACCCAGGCAAGCGTCCCCGTCACCATGGGAACGCCTGGGGGTTAGAATATACCATCGGCAACATATAAGACGGATGGGACAGGGGCAAACAAGGCATTTTGCCGCCCTAGGCAAATGCCTTGTTTGCCTCGTGATAGATACGCCACTGCATAGGACGACAATAAGCCATATGCTCCGTAGAGTTGGGCTTTATGGCAGAGTGGCCAGAAGAAAGCCATTATTTTTAGCAAAAAACAAGGCACGTTGTGAGTTTGTGAAAAGGCATGTGGGAGACTCCCAAAATGTATGGAGGAAGGTGCTCTGGTCTGATGAGACTAAAATTTATCTTTTGGCCATCGAAGAAAACGCTGTCTGGCGCAAACCCAACCCATCACATCACCCAAAGAACACCATCCCCACAGTGAAACATGGTGGTGACAGCCTCATGCTGTGGGGATGTTTTTCAGCAGCCGGGACTGGGAAACTGGTCAGAGTTGAGGGAAAGATGGATGGTGCTAAATACAGGGATATTCTTGAGCAAAACCTTTACCACTCTGTGCGTGATTTGAGGCTAGGACCCCAAACACACTGCTAAAGCAACACTTGAGTGGTTTAAAGAGGACCTTTCACTAGAATAAAAAATCTAAACTAAGCATACAGACATGGAGAGCGGCACCCAGGGATCTGCCTGCACTTACTATTATCCCTGGGTGCCGCTCTGTTCTCCCGGTATAGGCTCCGGTAGCTTCATATGTTCGGCTCCACTGGGTGGAGCCTGCCAGCGTCTCCTTCTCCCAGACTGGAGTGCTGGCCAATCGCAGCGCTCAGCTCATAGCCTGAGAGAAAAAAAAACCTCTCAGGCTATGAGCTGAGCGCTGCGATTGCCCAGCGCTACAGCCTGGGAGAAGGAGACGCCGGCAGGCTCCACCCAGTTGAGCCGAACATATGAAGATACCGGAGCCTATACCGGGAGAACGGAGCAGTGCCCAGGGATAATAGTAAGTGCAGGGAGATCCCTGAGCGCTGCTGTCCATGTCTGTATACTTAGTTTAGATTTTTTTATTCTAGTGAAAGGTCCTCTTTAACGGGAAACATGTAAATGTGTTGGAATGGCCTAGTCCAGGGATACTCAACCTGCGGCCTTCCAGCTGTTGTAAAACTACAACTCCCACCATGCCCTGCTGTAGGCAGTTCAGGGCATGCTGGGAGTTGTAGTTTTGCAACAGCTGACGGGCCGCAGGTTGGGCATCCCTGGCCTAGTCAAAGCCCGGATCTCAATCCAATAGAAAATCTGTGGTCAGACTTAAAGATTGCTGTTCACAAGCGCAAACCATCCAACTTGAAGGAGCTGGAGCAGTTTTGCAAGGAGGAATGGGCAACAATCCCAGTGGTAAGATGTGGCAAGCTCATAGAGACTTATCCAAAGCGACTTGGAGCTGTGATTGCCGCAAAAGGTGGCTCTACAAAGTATTGACTTTCGGGGGGTGAATAGTTATGCACATTTACTTTTTCTGTTATTTTGTCCTATTTGTTGTCTGCTTCACAAAAAAAAAAAAAAACATCTTCAAAGTTGTGGGCATGTCCTGTAAATTAAATGATGCAAATCCTCAAACAATTCATGTTAATTCCAGGTTGTGAGGCACCAAAACACAAAAAAAGGCAAGGGAGGTGAATACTTTTTCAAGGCACTGTAGTCCTGCCACTTTACAAATCACTAGTTAGACCACAAATGGAGTACTGTGTACAGTTCTGGGCTCCTGTCACAAGGCAGACAGCATAGCTGAAGAGGGTTCAGAGGAGGGCAAGTAAACTAGAATTGGTGGACTACAGTACCCAGAAAGATGATCAAAATTAGGGTTATTCAGTTTAGAAAAAGGACGACTGAGGAGAGATGTAATAACTATGTATAAATATAATCAGGTGGTAGTAATAATAAAATTTATTTATATAGCACCACCATATTCCACAGCGCTTTACCAATTCATAGGGTTCATGTACAAACAAAAGTAACTGGCTAATATGCAACTGAAACACTAGGAGTGAGGGCCCTGCTCGCAAGAGCTTACAATCTATGAGGAATTGGGGGTGACACATTAGTCTGGGAAAAGTCATTTAAGGTAGCTTGATAAGCCTGCCTGAAAAGATGTGTTTTTAGGGCACCTTTGAAGTTGGAGAAGTTGTGAATTGACCCAGTATTCCGGGGCAGAGTATTCCAGAGAGTAGGTGCAGCTCAAGAAGTCTTGAAGACGGGAGTGAGAGGTCCAAATTATGGAGGTTATTAATCTTAGATCACTAACAGAACAGAGAGCACGAGTAGGGTGGTAGATGGAGATGAGGGAGGAGATGTATGGAGGTGCAGCACTGTGGAGAGCTTTGTGCGTGAGGGTGAGAAGTTTGAACTGTATTCTGTGGTGGATGGGCAACCAGTGAAGTGACTGGCACAAACTAGTAGCATCAGGGTAGCGGTTGGATGGATAGATGAGCCTGGCTGCAGCATTTAGAACTGACTGAAGGGTGGGGGGGAGTTTAGTGAGAGGGAGACAGATTAGTGATGCGTTGCAGTAGTCAAGACGAGAATGAATCAAGGCAACCACAAGAGTTTTTGCCGTTTCCACCGTAAGAAAAGGGTGGATTCTGGTGATATTCTTGAGGTGCAGATGACAAGAGCGTGTAAGTGATTGAATATGGGGAACAAAGGAAAGATCAGTCAAATGTGGCCCCAAGACAGCAGACATGTTGCACAGGAGTTATGATAGTACTGCAGACCGAAATTGAAATATCAAGTTTAGGTGAGTTAGTAGATGGGGGAAAGACAAGAGGTTCAGTTTTAGATACAGAGAGGACATGATGTTAGAGACAGCTGCCAGACAATTACTGGTGTTTTGGAGTAAAGCAGGGGTGATGTCAGGGGATGAAGTGTATAGTTGGGTGTCGTCAGCATAGAGATGGTATCGAAAGCCAAATCTACTGATAGTCTGTCCGATAGGGGCTGTTTAGCGGGAGAAGAGTAGAGGACCTAGTACTGAGCCGTGAGAAACGCTGACATCAAGAGGAAGAGGAGAAGAAGAGGAGCAGGCGAATGATACACTAAAGGACCGGCCAGAGAGATAGGAAGAGAACCAAGAGAGCAGTGTCCTTAAGGCCAATTGAGTGGAGCATGGTGAGGAGGAGTTTGTGGTCTATGGTATCAAACGCTGCAGAGAGATCCAGCAGAATCAGTAGCGAATAGTCACCATTTCTTTTTGCTGTTAGGAGATCATTATACACTTTAGTAAGGGCAGTTTCTGTCGAGTGAAGAGGGCGAAAGGCAGATTGTAAGGGGTCAAGAAGAGAGTTTGCAGAGAGATAGCTTATTAAGCGAGAGTGGACAAGACGTTCAAGGAGTTTAGAGATGAAGGGGAGGTTAGAAACAGGTCGGTAGTTAGCAGCACAGGTCGGGGTTTTAGTAGTGGGGTTATAATAGTGTTTAAAAGAGGAGGGAAAGATACCAGAAGATAGAGAGGTTAAAAATTGTAGTTAGGTGAGTGATGACAGCCAGGGAGAGGGACTGGAGGATGTGTGATGGAATAGGACCACTGCTACAGCTCGAGAAGGAGAAGCCTGGAGACTTCTTCCTCTGTTATAGGTTCAAAAGAGGAAAGAAAGCATGTGGAGGAATGAAAGGGAGGAGGATTGAAATTATTTGGGGACTGGGAAATTATTTCCTGCCGGATACTGCCAATCTTGTCTCTGAAGTAAGTGACCATGCCATCAGCGCAGAGATCAGTGACAGGTTCTGGAACTTTAGGGCTTAGAAGGGAATAAAAAGTGTCAAAGAGTCGTTTTGGGTTATTTGAGAGTGAGGAGATGAGAGAGGTGAAGTACTTTTGTTTGGCAATGTTGAGAGTCGAATTGTATGTTTTGAGCATAAATTTATAATGGATGAAGTCTGCTGATATTCACGATTTTCTCCATAAGCGTTCTGCACATCTGCAGCAGCGCTGTAGAAAACGTGTTTCAGGTGTGTGCCAGGGTTGCCGTGTTCTGTGTCGGGAGGGACAGATTGATATTGGAGTAACTTCATCTAGGGTGGTTTTGAGGGTTTGGATGTAATGATTGGCAGTCAAGTCTGGACAGGGGAGGGAAGAGATTGGGGCAAGAGCTAATTGTAGGGTGTTAATAGGTTGCTGCCAGTTAAGGGTGTGTAGGTTTCTGTAAATGTGAAAAGTAGGATTGCCATGAGAAAAGTGAGAGGTCTTTATGGTAAATGAAAGAAGATTGTGGTCAGAAAGTGGGAAGGATAGGTTACTAAAAGTTTGAGACTGAGCAATGACGGAAGAAGACTAAATCAAATATATTGCCCTGTTCATGCGTGGCAGAGGAAGTTGTGACAGGCCAAGAGAGGAGGTGAAAGAAAGAAAGTGAGCGGCTGATGGGGAGATATGATCATCAATGGGGATATTAAAATCACACATAATAAGAGTTGGTGATTCAGAAGATAGGAAGTGAGGAAGCCAAACTGCAAAGTGATCCAGAAATTGGTGGGGGGAGCCGGGGAACGATAGACAACTGCAACTCTCAGGGGGAATGGATGGAAGAGTCTAATGGTGTGAAACTCAAAAGAGGGGAATTTCAGAGAGGGTACAGGGGGAAATAACCTGAAATGTGCACTGTGGAGAAAGTAGTATGCCTACTTCTCCATCGTGCCTGTCATCAGGTCTGGGGGTATGGGAGAAGTGAAGTCCACCATAGGATAGGGCAGCAGGGGAAGCAGTGTCAGAGGGTTGAAGCCAGGTTTCTGTAAGGGCTAGCAAGTTCAGAGAGTGGGAGAGGAAGAAATCATGAATTGTGGGTAGTTTGTTTCGAACAGACTGTGCGCTCCAGAGTGCGCAGTTAAGAGAGACTGGAGAGAATGTGCAGTGAACATTAATAAGATTTTTGGAGTTTCTGTGTGTGGCAGAGGAGAAGTTAGAGCCAGGATTGGGTGAAATATCCCCTGCAGCTAGTAGCAGGAGAACAGAAATAGACAGCAAGTTGTTGATTTATATTGGTGTTTTTTAAGCTGCACTGTGGAGGAAGATGGGTCAGGGTAATGTATGAGGGTATAAAGTGTATGGGAACTGAACAAGGGTGAGGGAAGGAGGGAGGGATTGATGTGGAGAGAAGGGACAGAGGGTGGACAGTGTGGTTGAATTTGAAAGTAGACAGCCATAGTGATGAGAAGAGCAGCCAGTCTGAGTAAAACAATATCGCAGCATACCTGTGCTGCGTGTAACTTTGTTTGAGTAGTACACATAGCGTCTCCGGTCTAACTGCCAAGCGCTTAGGCAAAATGGTGCTTTGGCAGAGATGGTGCTTTTGGCTCGTGCCAACCCCTGCTCGTGCTTCCCCTTAGACTGTGTCTATATTTATAGGAAGTGGGATCACAGAACTAGAGGGTAGTACAGAGAGCTCTCCAATCATCTATACCCAGGACTGTGACAAGGGGACATCTTCTGCGTCTAGAGGAAAGAAGGTTTCTACACAAACATAGAAGAGGATTCTTTATGGTAAGAGCAGTGAGACTATAGAACTCTCTGCCTGAGGAGGTGGTGATGGTGAGTACAATAAAAGAGTTCAAGAGGGGCTGGGATGCATTTCTGGAGCGTAATATTACAGGCTATAGTTACTAGCCTGATTGGAGTTGGGAAGGATTTTTTTCCCCCCTAAAATGAGGAAAATTGGCTTTTACCTCACAGGGTTTTTAGTTTTATCTTCCTCTGGATCAACTTGCAGGATAACAGGCTGAACTGGATAGATGTCTTTTTTTCAGCCTTACAAACTATGTTACTGTGAAAGTGGCCCCATGTTGTAGGCAGGCTCAGATTGACAGAAGGCAGGGCCACCAATACTAAAGAGGAGCAGTATACTTCCCCAGCTGAGCCAAATACCACAATGCAGCACAATATACTGCCCCCAACAGAACCAAATACATTACTTAGGGATATTTGGCTTGTGGGTGAAATTTCAGGATGAACCTAAAATGCACTCTAACTTTTGAATGCACATTTCCAACTATTCAATGTATCAGTACTTTTTGCACAACTTGCTGTTCTCTAAGGACAAGGAGCTTAATGGCGAAATTCACAACAGGTTTCTGATCCATGAATCACCCCATTAAATTTCCTGGTTCAATTAGAATTGGTATTTAAACAGTCCTCTTCCTGATGCTGTTCAAATTTGGACATCATGAGACCAAAACAACACCTAAAAATTGATCAACAGTACCTCGCCTTTGCGAGGCTTCAAGCAGGATGTTCTCAGATGGAAGTAGCCACTGAGCTTAGTGTGTCACAGAGTTATCGCAGGTTGCAACTGAGAGACTGGAAGAGTCACAGAAAGCCATAGAAGTGGATGTCCTGGCCACATCCCACACTGATGACCGCTTCATTGTGAACAATGCCCTGTGGAAACAGATGATTAATGCCACACAACTCCTGTCACATTAAAGGAAGATGTGAGGCACGCAAGTGTCACATCAGACCATTTGAAACAGTTTACATCAGCGTGGCCACACCACCAGGCACAGGCATCATCGTCTTGCATAGGCCAGGGAGCATCTACACTCAAAAAGGGACCAGTGGGCCTCTGTGCTGTTCACACCGAGCAGAAATGATGGCCGCCAATGATGTTGGAGACGTCAAGGAGAGTGCTATGCATCAGCCACTGTTGTCACCAGATGAGCCTTTAGTGGTGTTGGTGTTGCAGTGTGGGCAGGTGTGTCTAGTCAATACAGAACTGCCCTACACTTGAATGGTACAGTGACACGCTCATACTACTTGAGTAACATCATTAATACAGTCATTGTGCCTTTGCATGAACAACACAGGCCTAATTTCATCTTCATGGACAACAATGTGCCAGCTCATCGAGGTCGCATCATTAGGGAACGGCTGCTGGAAACTGGGGTACCTCAAAGGGAGTGGCCTGCACTTTATCCAGCTCTGAATCCCATTGAAAACCTATAGGATCAGCTGAGTTGCCGTGTAGAGGCTCGTAACTCTGTACCCCAGAAGTAGACATGAGCAGAGCGAGCTTCGGATGCTACATCTGAAGTCGCGTCATTCAAAACTTCGCATTTATACTGTACGGAGATCTATATCCGTACAGTATTAAAATGCATGGGCTCCGATGAGCTGAAGTCGCACATGGCAGTTTAAAAATCAATTATCAAAGTTATTCAAGCGGAAAACCACTTTAAAACTTGAAACAGAACTCTGCTTCCGTTCCGACTGGTACCTTGGAACTGAAGCAGAGTTCGGTTTTAAGTTTTAAAGTGGTTTTCCACTTTTTAAAAAAAAAAAAAAATCAATTACCGAAGTTATGCGCGACTTCGCAAATAACTAACTTCGGCTCATTGGAGCCCATACATTTTAATACTGTATGGAGACGGATCTCCATACAGTATTAATCCGAAGTTTTGAACGAAGCGGCTTTAGATGCAATATCCAAAAGCTCACCTCGCTCATCTTTACCTAGAACCTCAATGACCTGAGGGCCGCCCTTCAAGAAGAGTGGGATGCCATGCCTCAACAGACAATAAGTCGATTTGTGAACAGCATGATGCGTCATTGTCAAGCTGTAATTGATACTCAAGGCCACATGACAAGCTTTTATGACATTTTTTGTGGGGGTATACCCACCACTGTTGTTGGCTTTTGTTTGAATAATTGTTTGAGATGAGAAAATCACCTTTGCATACTTAAATGCCATACTTTCATGATATAATATCACTGCAGCATGACCTTTTTACATTTTTTTTCCATAAATTTCACTCGATAGCCAAATATCCCTAACTTTATCCAAGTAGTGTATATTATATCAGACCTCAAGTTTCAATTGCTTGAATTGCCTCATTTATCTTGTATGGATATATCTGCCTCCTATTTGTAACAGTTTCTGCCCAATTATAGCAAAGAACAGTAGGTGATGTTTTCATTAGTAACTGTGGGGGGCCAGTGTGGCAATCATATCCTGGTCTCACTGTCAGTAGTGGAATCTTATACAAAGTTCATGCAGTGTGGTGTCTGCTATGAGCAGGCCATCCCAACCCCCTCCTCATCTGACCTATAGAGATGGTGGCTCCTTATGATATTGTCGACAGCGGGACTATCACCAGTCGTTCCTCTGTGTTTGATGGGTCCCGGCTCTTGTGGTGGTGGTGGCTGGTCTTCCGCAGAGTCCCAAGGAGCAGATGGGCGCTGATCCAATGGATGGTGTTCGACAGCCATGAATAACCACGAGGCCTCCTCACAGCGAAGGCCACAATACGGTAGCTTGGGATTCAGGTGAACCCCTGATGGTGAGTGCCTAGGTTGGAGGTCAGGGCAGCATTTCTCCCTCAGGATCACAGGTTGTGGCGCCTAGCAGATCAGCAGAATGAGGCTGGTCAGGCGCACGGCTGCTGGGACACTAGAGCCCAGGTATCGGGCTGACCTCCAGCTGTCAAATGCACGGAATGTGGGCCTGGGTATCAGGCCGTACTTGAGGCCACAGGCTAGAACCCCTCATTGTCTTATAGGTGCGAGTCCCACCACTGGGACCCGCACCTATATAGAGAACGGAGCCCGCAAGGTGGTGGCTGGAGGACTCCGGTCCAGCTACCACCAAGCCAGCTCCCCATAGAAGTGATTGGGAGCGTACCGCGCATGCGCCCCCCCATTTATTTCAATGGGGCGGATAGAAACAGCTGAGCCAGTGCTCGGCTATTTTCGCCGGCCCCCTAGAAAATGAATGAAGGGCGCATGCGCAGTGCACCCTCCTTCACTTGCGGGACTATTCTCGATATAGGTGCGGGTGGGACCCACACCTATAAGACAGTGGGGGCATATCCTAACTATATGCCCCCATTGTCCATGATGAGACAGCCTCTTTAAAAGGTTTTTATTTTAAGAAAATACATAATAGAAACTATATAAAGTTATCACCTTAAGTGTACTGATCAGCAGAATAAGGTTGTCATGTCATTTTTAGTGCACAGTGAACACCTTCACATTTTCTGTGTTCGTTTGAGGTCCATGAAAAAAAAGTTAGTGTTTCATCCAAGAAGATGTCTGTGTGGTTTTTTTTTGTCCTCTGTGTGTCATCCATATTCCGCAGCCAACGCTCAGCTGAAAGTTAATTTCCAAAGCATCACCTATTAGTGGTCAGTGAAAAACTGACCAACACGGACGCAACAGAGATGCCAGTGTTGTGCCCAAGCTTTTTCATGGACCCAAAGACTAAAAAGGGCATGTTTGGTAAGCAGCACGGACCAAAGTAGTGCGAGTCTGATTTTTTTTATACTGACTCAGTCAGTAAAAAAAATACTGATAGGAGAACAAACCAATGACCATGTGTGCAGTCCACACAAAATGCAGACAGAACATGTCAGTGAAAAACACAAACGTGAATAAGGCCTTAAAAGAAAACCCAAAAATCCATGGTGGAATTGCATTTTTTTTTTCAGTTTCATGACAATTTTTTGCTCAATGCAAGCTATGGTAAATTAAATGGTACCATTAAAAAATACAACTTAAAATTTAAGCCCTCATATGGCTATGTGGAAAATTTTTCAAAAAGTGCTCACCAGGGCTGTTTTTCCCTCCCTTCTGATCAGCGATGGACTGGCCATCGGGAGTACCGGGAGAATCCCGGTGGGCCGATCGAATTATGGGCCGGCCAGGGCCGCCATCAGGGGGGTAAAGCTCCAGTAACAGCAGGCAGTGTGGGGGCGGCGCTCACTCACTGACGTCACACGCCTGCTCCTCCCACTAGGCGGCGCAGGCGCGTGACGTCAGTGAGTGAGCGCTGCCGCCCGCACTTGTTACTGGAGGCTGGAGCTGAATGTAAGGTAGTAAAGACTCTTTACTAAAGAGATGAGCGCTGTGCCCCCACGTGTAGTAGAATACCTACCTGGAGCCAGACTGTGCACAGAAAGGGCACTTTGTCACTGTGGACAAAGTATGGCACTTTCTGTGCACAGATTGGCTCTAGGTGGGTACAGTGTGGCACTGCAGTCACTAAGGGCACTATTTATCTGGGCATAGTAGGGCACTATCTGCCCACATAGTCAACATATGGCGCTCTGGGCACTGCCATATAATAGTGTGGGTACGGCGATATTTGGTTCTATGTGGGCACTGTATGATTGTGGACAGATAGTGCCATACTATCCACAGATAAATGGCGCATTTAGTGCCTGTCGTGCCCACATAGTGCCATATAGAACCCATACTCGGAAAGCGCCATACTTGTGTAGACAGAGTATAATTATAGGCAAAGTATGGCACTTTCTGCCCACGTTTTAGCTCTAGGTAGGTATGATATGGCACTTTGTGGGTACTGTAGACACTAAATACACAACTTATCTGAGCATAGTATGCCCAGGTCTTCCCACGGTCATACAGTGCTCAGATAGCGCCATGTTATGCACAGATAAATGGTGTATTTCTTGCTTATGGTGCCATACAGTACCTACCTAAAGTGAAAACCTACAGTACTTTGGCCACAGTCATACAGTGCCGACATAGAGCCAAAGTATGGCACTTTCTATGCACCTAGGTAGGTACTATATGGGTACAAATGCGCTATTTTTCTGTGAATAGGAGGGCACTATCGTGCTATGTGGGCACTGTATCACTATTAGGGCAGATAGTGCCATAGAGACAAAATGTCTCCCAGCACATTATACATGGCTCGTCATCATGGTTACGACCTCCCTGTAATCCAGCATTGGTGGTCGAAAAAAGCACCAAACTATGTGCACTCCCACAATCCCGGCTACTCCTATAGTGTGCAAGCATGACCACCGCTGCTGGATTACAGGGTGGTCAAAACCATGGAAACGAGCAGTGCATAATGTGATGGAAAAAGGACTCCCGCCAGCAAAGGAAGCAATATGGACAATCACAATACATTAGTAAGTGCCTTGTATTAACTTTCTCTACAAGATAAATGCCACTTGCTGAAGAGACATAACCCCTTTTTTGAGTGTGTTTGGGAAAAATAAAGTGGGCCGGTCTGGCTGAAGTCCAGGGCCACTTTATTGTCCCAGTCCATCCCTGCTTCTGATGTCTGTGTACTAAAAAAATATTTCTATACTAAGAGCATCACGCATTATACTAATCCGTGCGGTGCTCTTCTTTACCTAGGCCTATTCCAGGGAACAGAGCTCACTTTTATCCGAATTCTATACTATAATGAGGATTACCTTGGAGTCAGCTGCCCCGACAAAATTATCTTCATTTATGCCAGTTTGCTGGCACAAATACTTCCTATTAAAAAAAATGAAGCCTCCACAGTTTTCAGCATCCTTCATGAAATAGATGTACTATGCTATGGCTTTGTCACTGCCATTGATCGACATTCATAAAAACACAAGGTTACCTAACAGAATATGAATGATTATATCCCATTTTTGTACTTCCAGATCTTACATTCTTAAAGTCTCTTTGGGCTGTAATAGCTCTGTCAGGCAACAAATGACAGGTATGTATTTGGTATCAAACACTCTAGAATTTGATGATTAATGTATTTGGTAATTTACATGGCGTATATTCTAAATATGTGGGGAGGGAGGACCAAGGTTAAGTTTCTCTCCTTTGTAACCTTGAAGACAGGTCTTAAGGCTGCACACTGGTAACATATGAAAAACAAATAAAAAAAAAATTTAACCTTTAGGGCCCATTCACACGACCATATATTTTATTACACATCTGTTCCGCTATTTTGCAGATCGGAGGCAGACCCATTCATTTGTATGTCCATTCCGCGGCCCTGCAAAAAAGATACAACATCTTCAAGAAGACGGGCTTAATTTTGCTGTGAACAAAGTAAAAAAAGAGGCGCAAAATAGGGTAAGTACGTCCTAGGCACTGGGCCGAGGGAAGGAAACTCCAAACTGGAGGCTCACCTTGCTTGATTGTGCAATTAATAGGCACAACTCTATTGTAGGCTAATCAAAGCAGTAACCCGAGATGCCACATATGCTGCCGCAGCTGAAGAAGCCTTTAATGGAGAAGCCCAATCTCTCAGAGGATCCATGTAATTGCAAGAAAATTTTCTGCTTCGGCGTAAGAAAACCGGAGTAACTCGGCTGGTAGATAGATCTTCTTTATTGGAATTAAGGCATAAAATAACAAAGGGGATACCAAGGTCCCCTGCATCAGGTAAGATTTGCTTGAAGGATAGAACATGTCCCTATTCTTGTCCGTTTTGTGGACAAGAACAAGCATTTCTATCGCAGGGCAGGACATTCTGATCCACAAAATGCAGAAAGCACACGGACGGTATCCGTGTTTTGCGGATCCGCAATATGTGGTCCGCAAATGGATACAGTCATGTGAACGCACGCTTATAATGTATTATTATAAAAAACGATGCTGGCATTGGTGGTCCTTTACTGAGAGAGTAGTGGATGCATGGAATAGCCTTCCTGCAGAAGTGGTAGCTGCAAATACAGCTTAAGCATGCATGGGATAGGCATAAGGCCATCCTTCATATAAGATAGGGCCAGGGGCTATTCATAGTATTCAGTATATTGGGCAGACTAGATGGGCCAAATGGTTCTTATCTGCCGACACATTCTATGTTTATAGATACTTCTTAATTTGTTCGGTAACTGTCCCATTTTTATCATGTCACTGTACCTGGATAGTGCTGTACCAACTAACCACGTTATTGGACTCCTTTATCTGATAGTTTTGGTTTCTAGCTAATACTCTATAGGTCACTAAATCCCATACTTCACCCCCCCCCCCCCCCCTAAAAAAAAACATTAAATAAAAAGAAAGGTTGTAATGAAACTTATTAATAAATTTTATTCAGACAAGCAGATATTCTTGTATTACGACTGAGCTTTAAACATCATGATTAAAGACTGCGGCACTCCAAGGAGTACAACAGATATGTACATTTATATGAAGACCAATAGTGATGCACCTCATAGTTGATCATGATCAAGTTAGAAAAAAAAAAAAAAACTTGACTTGAAGCACATGAATCAATACATATCCTTCAGGTCATGACCAGCATGAAAACAAATGAGAACAGAGGTACTTAACAGCAATGTTGCCTGCCTAGAAGTACAGCAATATGCTGCATTTAAGGATTAAAATCAGTATCTAATGTAGTGTTAGCACTGAGCCCTTAAGAAAGAAAAAAAAGGGTACACTGCCCTTTATTTCTCAGTTAACACACATCCCAATAAAGAAACTATTCACACGTTAAGAAAGACAGGGGGATACACTCAATAAAAACCCCATTTGCCCCTAATACTGGAAATTCTCTACAATGATTTGGAACAGATTGATTAGTAGAAGTCACTGCAGGTTATGGCCCATAGATACATAATAGTGCTACAGCATATGGCAAGCCACAGAACCCATTCCTAATGTCGGCCCCTCCATCGAATGGCGTTTTATGGCACAGTACATATATGCAAGCACTTCAGTACCAGCTCCAGCAGTGAAAGATGTAGGAATCTAGACTAGAGCTTTATGCCCTCACAGATATAAATGTACTCATCAGTCAGTTCAAGTTTCTTGACATCTCAGGAAGACAAGACTTAAGGCTTTGGTGGCAATCCTCTGAGTTCATAGTTTTTTTTCTTCCCTCCTAAAGTAGAATAGGAACAAGAAAGGCCAATAACACGGTCCTGGGACTGAGTTCAGGCTGACCTTTGCTGGACAATAATGCCTACTAGTAGGTGGAAGAAGCAGTGCTCATGGCATCATCTGCAAGTTTGGTGCTAGCAGGGTGTATACTGGCAAAATACTTGACATCGTTGTCATAATCCATCTGTAAAGCCACAATCGTCTGCTCCACAGCTTCTTGGTGAGAGTTGGCAGAGGTTAAGAAGTACTCTAAGGACAGAAGGTGACAAGTATGAGAAACAGCCACCCAGAACACGTGTAGGCAGCAGATAAGGGGAAGATGGACGACCACCACAGGAAACCAAATCTGCTCGTATTTTAGCTCCATACAATGAGTGTGTAGTTTAAACTGAAAAACCTCAGCAGAGACCACAGAGGTTTTTGCAGTGCTATGAGCCATATGAACACAGCCTTAGTACCTCCATGTGCCTCACATTAGTATCATTAATGAGGCACATGGTTTCTTACTGTAAATGCGAAATAAAAGGAGGTACTTGTACCTCACATTAGTAATCCAGTTTAGTAATCACAGTTTAGTTGATATGTGCCTCACATTCGGCACAACGGGGTTAATAATGAGGCACATGGAGTTTTTAATGCACCAACCGCATGTGCATCCCATTAAAAATAATCCCAAGAACTTCTAAGGCTACTTTCACACTGGCGTTTCTGGGTCCGCTTGTGAGATCTGTTTCAGGGCTCTCACAAGCGGCCCCAAAACGGATCAGTTCAGCCCCAATGCATTCTGAATGGATAAGGATCCGTTCAGAATGCATCAGTTTGGCTGCGTTTGGTCTCAGTTACGTTTTTTTAGACGGTCACTAAAACGCAGCTTGCAGCGTTTTGGTGTACGTCTGACTATGTAGAGCCAAACGTTTTTTCACCGACACAATATGGTGCAATTAAAAACAGATCCCCCATTGACTTTTAATGTAAGTCAAGACGGATCCGTTTTGACTTACTTTTTTTTTTTTTTTTGCAATAATGCAAACGGATCCGTTATTAACGGATACAAGCATTTGCATTATTCGCGTGGATCCGTCTGTGCAAATACAAGACGGATTCACACAAAACGCGAGTGTGAAAGTAGCCCAATAATGAACCACATGCACTTCAAGGTAACCCCAGGTTCTAAATCTAGGATTCCGCTTAGACGTTCACCTTATGGCAGACCTAAGTAAGTGGATGTAGACTATTAAGGGACACATTAAGGCCTTTGCTCACCTTTCTCCAACAGTGTTTGCTTTAACGTCTTAGCAAGAAGGACTCTGACATTGGGTACTCTATCAGAAGCAAGCTGCAGTAGATGTGGCATTAAATGCATAGCAAATTGCTCCATAGGAAGACAGTCCTCTTCAAGGAGAGCCTGTAAAGGCAAACATGGGATAATTCAATTACATTTTATATAAAACATACAAGCTGAGGCGAATCCAGATAACAGATGCCTCATCTAACTAGATCTTATTTCATTCTGACAACTGTGATAGGGTAGAATGATATCCAGCTGCTCTAGTTCTGTGATCAACTGTCATTTCCAGGTAACCTATTGAGGCTACATGGTAATACATAGTAGTGTGGAGTCAGTGAGAGCTGCGCCTTGTGGCTACTCTGTCACATGTGTAATTGTTTGTCCTGATGGGACAAATGCTTAAAAGGAGCCGCCCAAGATTTTCCCAGTATCTGATCGGTGGGGGTCCAACACCCAGGACCCCACCAATCAGCTTTTTCGAGAAAGAAGCGCTCGCAGTTGCGCAGTGGCCTTCTCACAGCTTCTCCTAGGCCAGTGAAGACACGTTCATCTGTCACACGGCCTAGGCGCAGCTCAGCCCCATAGAAATAATGGGGCTGAGCTGTGATACCAAGTACAGCCGCTATATAATGTACGGCACGGTGCTTGGTAAACTGAGAGAAGGCAGCGGCAATCACAGGAGCACCAGTGCCTTTTCAAACAGCTGATCGGCAGTTGTCTCGGATGTCAGATCTCCATCAATCAGATACTGATGACCAATCCTGCCATTAGCATACAAACTCGACATGTGTCCCCTAGTATTTAGGGGAACCTTAAAATATACTAAGTATAATATAAGAGAACTTCATTATCTAGAATTCCCCAATATCCTGTCATTTAAAGAGTCTTCTACCAAAAATGAAAGGGATTGTCCAGAATCAGCAGAGGATGGAATACACTGCACCCCTGTGATCAGCTGTCTTGGGGTAGCTCTGCCTACTATGCAGTGAATGGAGCAGGTAACGGCAGTGTTGCTTCCACTGAAGTCAATAGAGAACAGTGCTGCAGTTACCAGGTCCGTCCACTACCCTACAGATGGGGCTGTGTAGATTTTGTGCCGCAGCTACCACAAAACAGCTGATCGGCTGGGGTTTAGAAAAACTGGGGTGCAAAAAATTGCAAGCCACATGCTATGGTATATGACGCATACGAGAACCAATGTATTGATAACCAACCTGACATATGAACACAAATGTTTGCCGTCCTGACCATTTCAGGCTCTTGCAGAACTGCTCCACAAGCCTATTCATCAGGTCCAGGGCCAAGGTTGGACTGGGAGCCAAGTACAGCTTCTTAACTATCTCACTAATCTGCAAAATAAACCATTGAAAATAAACAAGCCATTTTTTAACTAGATATTACTGATGCTTACACCATCAAGTAAATAGAGGAGAAGGTAAAGATGGAAGCTGGCCATACACATTAGATGGGCATCAGCAATCTAAATGTGTATGGTGGCAATCTGACTCCCCCTCAACAACAAATGTCAGGAGAAATAAGCATCGGGCATGTTGGACGTCAGGCTTTCTCCTCCTGTCTCCTATTTAGCCGAGCCAAGCACAGATATGTATGGAGGGATCAGATGGGCCGCTATCCCATGTGCATGGCCAGCTTAAAGGGTAACTGTCATTTTTTTTTAAATGTAATTGGATTGGTCTAAGTTTACTTTAGTTCCCTAGTTAATACTTTTGTATAGGTATTGAATTACCTAGTAATTGCAGCATGTTCTTTCCTCCTCCATGCATTTCAGTGGTGCGGCTAAAACAGCATTGCTAGGTGTCCTCCATCTCCTATATACAGAAGACTGAGGACGTAGTAGTGGGCAGTCCCGAACACTACGTGCGCGCTCCCGTCAGACTGGGATAGCGCCGATATTCGCGATAAAAATTTGTGATTAGAATATTCGCTATCAACTACTCAGGAGGAAGCAGATTGGTTGGGGTGAGGCTGCGCGTTCCCGAGATGAGCCGAATGAATTCTGGGTAAGTTAGGGAAGGAGGCCTTAGCCTCAGGGTAAGGGCATCGGTGGATACTTGAGAAGATAGTCAGAAAGAAGGTCTTGTGAGGAGCGGTGGCTATGGACGGAATCTTATTAAACAAGTGGTATGTGAACACAATAATTAGTGATTATGGATCATCATCACAGCAACAACATATATGAAAATTGAATTTTGAGTGAAAATATGACAGTTATCCTTTAACAGAGTCCAAGCGGTTTCCAAGCATATACATTTAGCGTTTTTTAATAGACAGCCTAAGGCTACTTTCACACTAGCATCGGGGTTCCGCTTGTGAGCTCCGTTTGAAGGGTCTCACAAGCGGCCCTGAACGCATCCGTACTGCCCTAATGCATTCTGAGTGGACGCGGATCCGCTCAGAATGCATCAGTCTGGCAGCGTTCAGCCTCCGCTCCGCTCAGCAAGCGGACACCTGAACGCTGCTTGCAGTGTTCGGGTGTCTGCCTGGCCGTGCAAAGGCAAACGGATCCGTCCAGACTTACAATGTAAGTCAATGGGGACGGATCCGTTTGAAGTTGACACAATATGGCTCAATTTTCAAACGGATCCGCCCCCCATTGACTTTCAATGTAAAGTCTTCTGGACGGATCCTACTACTTTCACACTTAGAATTTTTTTTAAACTATAATGCAGACGGATCCGTTCTGAACGGATCCAAACGTCTGCATTATAGGAGCGGATCCGTCTGTGAAGACATCAGACGGACCCGCTCTGAACGCAAGTGTGAAAGTAGCCTAAGCAGCAAATATTTATAACCAACTGGAAATATTGTACCACAAATGGCAATAAGATAGATGCCCAATACAAAAACCCACGCAATAGTTGGAGGACGGTGGCTGGGCAGAAAGGACACTCACCAGTTTAAATGATATCCAGCGGACAGATGATACTTTATCTCCACAAAGAGTTAAAGCGATTGGTAGTAAATAGTCATAAACATCTCTTGGACTGTACAGTTCAAGTAGAAGGATCAATTGCCTAGAAAGTTCAGCAAAATGCATTCAGTTATTTCATTCAGTGACGCTATACTGTAAAGGCAAATGCCGACTCGGGGTAAAATGTAAATCCACTACAGCAGTAATATTCATCATATAGGGAAACTACAACTCAAAGCAAGCACCCAGTAGTTCCATCATACCTGGTATGAACCAGGGGCAGATTGGCAATGTACCCCACTGGGGAATAGGACGACTGCCCGCGACTATGCAATGGGCAGTCCAAGACACAGGGCCCTGCTGTGCTGGAGGCCGGCCTCATAGCCCAATGTTGTGCAAACACCTTGCGATGTTGTGTGTGGTCACTGCCAGACACCCCAGGTTTGGGATGTGCAGTACAAGTTGGATCACTGTGCCCCATTCTTCTAATCAGATACTTCACTAGTGCAGAGGCTCTCCTCTCTGCACCTCTGACTGTCCCCCAATCCCCAGGATACACAACACTGACACAGTGCCGACATACTGATCCCATATTTGAGGTTTCATGTGGCTAAAAAAAACAAAAAAAAACTTTGCTTTCAATTCGGCTTGTATGCCCCTTCTACGTGTCACAGATGGGAGCTAGTGGCTTGAAAATGTGATCGTCTGCAGATCTTAGCCACACCTGGTACTTCCCCAATTTGCATAACCTTATGGCTTGTCCTTGTTGGTGTTGCCAGTTCAATGTTGAGGAGTACAGATGGGCAAATATGAGTTTACCTTGCTGGAGGGTATTCTGCATGATAATAGTAGGTGTAGAACTGTGATAACAGTACGACAACTCTATTCTCTCGATAGGCCTAGATAAAGAGGTCCACAAAAGAGCATTGCACTTATCAGTGTAATTTGTGATGCTCTAAGATTACCAGTTACGGGGGCGGGGGGGGGACTGTCTCTGATTGCAGTGATGGTCTGAGGAAAAAGGTAAAGGGTTTGTCAGCTTTTTACTAGTTTATTACCTCCTCAGGATAGGTCATCAATATCAGATCAGCTTTTTGAAGAGAAGGCAGCACACATAAGAGAATGACTTATCTGCTCTTTTTACCTGCTCACCGCAGCAATTGCAGTGGTGAGCAGAGTAATTAGAAGAATCGCGGCCCAATAAACTTCTATGGGACGACTGTCTGTTCAAGTGCATACTACAGAGCCGTCCCACAAATGTGAATGGGGACACCATACTGGTAATTACACTGTTCGCCACTGCAATTGCTGCAGCAGGCAGGTAAACAGAGCAAACAGCTAATTAGCGGGGATGCCAGAAGTCAGACCCCCGCCGATCTGATACTGATGACCTATACTGCGGATAAGTCATCAATAGTAAAAAGTGGTCAACCCCTTTAAGACAAACTGTTTGCCATGCTAAAAGTCGCCAGGATAGGAAGTAAAAACACATGGAGTGACTTCAAATATTTATATCCTTGAAACCATCTAGGTATCCCTTTTAATATTACATGATAAAACATTAACTTATTTCTTGGAGCTTCCTACACACATCGGAAAACTGTAGGCTACAGCGAAGAAGCAGGAAGAACATAATGTGACAGGTCCTGGGCAAGTGTATTTGGCATTGCCCTCCACTGAGTACTCAAGATATAAAGTCTAGTTCCAAGAAGCACTTACTCTGCCAATTCTGCCCTGAAACGCCAGTTCCGACAGTTATCAGTCACCAAGAATTCTTGGAGCTGATAAAGGTATTCTCGTCTTCTGTCAGGCTGAAGAAGCTGGAAAAAATAAGTATATCTAAATGTCATTTATAAATGCTCAGTGTCATTTCGATTGCCTACTTTCTATATACCCCGTTAGAGCATATTTAATGACTAGACATTTCAGTGATTTTTTTACATGCTGGTTACATGACTAACATTCTTTTAAACTTTTATGCTATAATCGATATTTGTCTTTTTTTTGTAACAGATCAGTTTGTTTTTTTTTTCCATTTTTTTTAAAATATAACCATAGAATTTTTTTTAATTTTTTTTAGAATTAGTGATTACATAAGAAAGAAAATAATAAATTTTTACAGATAAATTGTACACACTCACTTTTAAAAAGTCATAGAGATGTTTTAGGACGCCTATCCTGACTTCATCGAGGTCCTTTAGAAACCCATTGAAGATTGGTAGCAAATCGGCAGCAGTAAGGGAATCGCCAAGTATTAATGCTAGTTCATGAATGGAAAAGGCCAATGTTCTCCGTACCTTCCACTGATGAACACAAAAATACATTAGATTTCACTTGTAGATTTCAGAGCTTAGTAGCAAACAGCTCCGATATATATCTACCTGCATATCTGCTGCTAGTGTCTCATAAGTGTCCCTTAGACAGTGCCAGTTCTGTCTACCCAGTGTAAGGGCCACTCCTGGAATGCTATAGGCACAATGCTTGGCAATCTCTGTGTCAACAGTCTGGGCACGGGATGGGTCAGTCATTGATAGATACTGATCCAATAAGGCCTGAGGTACAACATCCTATGAACACAAAAGAATCGTGGTAGAATATTTACAGTTCGGATATTGGGAATGCACAGATAAGAGACCCTCTCTCCACTCACCTGCACTTTGGATTTTTTTTCTTCATCAGGGCTATAGCCACTACTAGTGCTCAAGTCAGAATCATTGTGGATGTAGCGCAGGGTGGACTGCATGCACTGTAGATGGTCATCATCAAACCCGTTTTAAAGAGAAAGGACACAAAATTAAAATTGTCTTTGCACACTCTGCAAGTTGGAAATAGCACCCCAAATTGGTAATTCACTTTAACCACTCCCAGCCCGGGCCATTTGCCCTCTTCCTGACAGAGCCTAATTTAGAAAATCTGACATGTGTCACTTTATGTAGTAATAACTTTGGAATGCTTTTACTTATCCAAGCCATTCAGAGACTGTTTTCTCGTGACACATTGTATTTCATGTTAATGGTAAATTTGAGTCAATATGTTTTACCTTTATTTATTACCTTTATTTATAAAAAAAAAAGTTAACCGAAATTTGAAAAAGAATCACTATTTTCTAAATTTGAATCTCTGCTTTTAAGACAAATAGTGATGCCTCACAAAATATTCGATAATTAACATTCCCCATATATCTACTTTATGTAGCATCATTTTGTTAATGTAATTTTATTTTTTTAGAACATTAGAAGGTTTAGTTTTAAAAGCAATTTTTTAAGTTTTTAAGAAAATTTCCAAAGTCAACTTTAAAGACCAGTTCAGTTCTGAAGTCACTTTGTGGGGCTTACATGATATAACCAACCCATAAATGACCCTATTTTAGAAACGACACCCCTCAAACTATTCAAAACTAGTTTTAGAAATGTTGTTAAACCTTCAGGTATTCCATAGAAATTGAAGCAAAATAGAGGTGAAATTTCAAAATTTCATTTTTTTTTGCAGATTTTCCATTTTAATCATTTTTTTCCTGAAACACATCAAGGGTTAACAAAACAAACCTCAATATTACCTTGAGTCTGCAGTTTGCAGAAACACCCCATATGTCGTCGAATACCGCTGTTTGGGCACAGAAGGCAAGGAGCGCCATAAGGTTTTTGGAGGGCAAATTTTGCTGGAATGGTATTTGGGCACCATGTTGCATTTAAAGAGACCCTGAGGTACCCCCACAGTGAAAGTGACCACATTTTGTAAACTACACCACCCAAGGAAATTTTAAGGGGTGTAGCAAGCAATTCACTCAACAGGTGTTCCATAGAATTTTTAATACTTGGGTCAATGGGTGGTTGGGAAGTGGATAAAGAGGACCTTTCACCTCTCCTGACATGCCTGTTTTAATAGCTTCATGCATCCCCCATGTAATAATTCTGAAGCATCTAGTCTTATGTCTCTATGTTGTGCAGTTCCTTTATTATTTCTACTAGAAGTTAGGAATGAATTGCTAGCAGTCTGCAGTAAGGGTACAGAGGGGAGCTAACCGGTTGGGGAGTGTACCTGCACAGACTGACAATGGCAGCGTCGACTGGATAGAGCAGGTCTGTGAAGGTGCACCCCCCCCCCCAACTGGTTACCTCCCCTCTGTACCCTTACTGCAGACTGCTGGCAATTGCTAGTTGCTTAAAGGGTTTCGGTCATCCGAAATTCTGTTATGTAGCTGACTGACATTAGCAATGTGCTAATGTCAGCAGTACATAACAGTGTTCTTTATACTTTTGTCCCCCCCCCCCCCCCCCCCCCCCAAAACAAAAATAACAACCACTTTTAAAATATGCTAATAAGCCTCTAGGTGCTATGAGGGCGTTCATTCAGCACCTAGAGGCTCAGTCTACAAACCATTTATCCTGCCCAGGTCCTCCGTTTAGCCCACCCCGCTCTGAATACAGAAGTGAGCGGTGCAGGAGCGGGATTTCTTCAGCGATCCAGCTAACTCAGACGTCACTCAAGAGGACCTGGGCGTGCTAAATGGAGGACATGGGCGGGATAATTGGATTTTTTGTACTCACCGTAAAATCCTTTTCTCGTAGTAGGCATTGGGGGACACAGCACCATGGGTATATGTCCAACTACCACTAGGAGGCACTAGACACAAAAATTGTTGGCTCCTCCCCGTTGGGCTATACCCTCTCCACAGGCACAAGGCTATTCAGTTTGTACAAAAAGCAGTAGGAGAGAGAAAAAAAGCAAGGAACCAACAACTCCCCTACCGGGAAAGATCAAGAGACCAGCCCGGAAAATCGGAAGTAAAAACATAGGGTGGGATCTGTGTCCCCCAATGCCTACTACGAGAAAAGGATTTTACGGTGAGTACAAAAAATCCAATTTTCTCGTGCATGGCATTGGGGGACACAGCACCATGGGACGTCCCAAAGCAGTCCCCGAGGGTGGGAAAAGAACAGCCATGCCACCGGTTGGGTATACAGGTGCAGGAGAACCATGTGACCCAACAGTAGAAAACACGGAATGGGCAAGAGGTTCCATAACAAGGAAGAAACCTCAAGGAAGAATCAGAGAAGACTGTCAGCACCCCAGGAAAAATGCCTGGAAGAAAATCCCAAATGCACGAAGGTGGCAAAAAGGGAACACCGAGCTCAGCCAAGGGCTGGAGAAAAAATTAGGACAGCACCGCGTGTTGGGACTACCTAATGCTCTAAATTGTCTCAGACCCAAAGAGCGAAAAAAAAACTGTGGCCAACCCCTGACAGGCCAGGGGAGAAAGGAAACAAGGAAGTACTGGAAGCCAAACGAGTGAGTGAAGCCGTAGCAAGGCTCACATGTGAAGGGAGCAGGTCTCCCCTCATCGCAAGGCAGATGATGAAGTTATGCGCCCTATTTAAAAGGCGAAAACCCAAGGCTGCTAGAGGAAACCACCAACCCTTGGAGAAGGAGGGGGTTGTAGGTAAAAGCCAGGAAAAAAGAGTAAGACCTGCGTCCCAAAAACAGGAGATGAGGCCCGAGCCTCGGAAAACAAGATATCACTGTGAAGCGTAAGACCAGAGGAAACTCTGGGCATGTGAAGCATCAGGGAAAAAAGGAACCAGATACAGGCCCAGGAAATCTCAGCAGGACACACTGGACTGAAAGACATGGAAGTAGAAGGAGAGTACTCCAACCGCCTAAGGAGGAAAGGTTCTACAACAGGAGGAGGTCCCTCCCGAAGGAGACCATACGGCGGAATTGCAAACCGTTGTGCTAAGCCACTCAATACCAGGTACTTGACGTGGGAGGATGGGAAAAGAGACACGAATCCCAAGAAGACCACAAGGTTATTGGAACCCATAAAGGGAACAATCAACCCAGGCCCCGATCCCCCCAAAAAAACGATTGCCATGCAGAACCTGAGTGGTCAAACAAACTGGGACCAGGGACTCCAGAAGGAGTACCCGGGATGGGCTCACAAGGAACCAGGAGGTGAACCACCAGAAGACAACGCAAGCCAGAATATCCAGGAAAGGAGAGATGAAACTACCATAGGGGAAGGGACATTGGCCATGGACAACTACCCATTCCAAGAACAGTGACTAGCAAACTGTATACATTGTCCCAGAGAGGACAAGTACAGCAGCTCGGGAAGTACCACTAAATTGACAGACATCCATATGCATAAGGAATGCAGAAGTCGCCATGAAAAAACCGGGTGAGACTACACAGAAATGTAGAAACCAGCCGCGACCGGCGTACTGAAAACTCCCAGGGGGGAGAAAGTACCTGACAGGTGCAAACGACGGCAAGGTCCAAGGGGACTGCCCCTCTGTCATGAAGTACAACTAAGCAGAGAATATAAGGGAATACCGAGAACACCTGGACCCAGAAGGAACTACGGGACCCTGTCCGATGCCAGAGCAACCAGCTGAAAAATTACCTACCAGGCAGGTGTGTGGCGCTCAGTGGTCCTGTCCCTGACCCGTCAGGGAGGACGGCCAGCGATGAAAAATGCTGATGACCCCAGAAGGATTCCATGTGGCAGAGGACATCCAGCGATGACCGAAAACTGCTGCAGCGGCCGATGCTCACCAGCTACGTGCCCCAACAAGGTAGAAGATCCAGTGGAGATCCCTGTACTCCACCAGGAATAGGCCACTCTGTAATAGGAAACAACGCGAGTACTCCTCTATAACATGGGGTAACGCGAAGCGCAGCAACCGTAGTACCTTATAGAGATGGCAAGAGCAACCCTAGCACAAAGGCCAACAACCACCTGGCCATGGTGTAGGGAGCATGGTTGTATGTGGACCACCCGCCAGATCAGATCAGCCATATACTGGAGCTACAATAAGTAGCACTAGACCGACAAGGTGGGGGTTGGGCTGGCCCACCCCTGCCAGATATGGTAACCATGCACATGCAGAACCAGGATGGCCTGTTGTAGACAGTGCCCTGAGAAGTACAAGGAGACCATTGAGCACGACAGAAACGGAGTGGAGATGTATGGAAGAACCAAAAGGGTGAAACCAACATCCGCAGCACAGATTAGAACCTGGGGGCAGAAAGCACCCAGTAATACAGAAACTGTATGGGCCACAGATTGCACCATAGGGCCCAGCACCTTGAGTAATACAACCACATGCCTAAAATATAGGGAAAGTGGCTGCATGTCTAAGGAGAGTGGAAACATAGCCACAGAATCTGGGAATGCTAATGCATTTGGAGGGTACAGGTACTCAACCTGTAAAGTAGAAATATGGCTGCGTAGTGCAGAAAACGACCAGAAAGGTGTAATGGGTACAGCATCTGGAGATGGTAGAGGTACTACCTTTAAGATCGGAGCAATGTGGCCACAAGGTGCACCCTAGAACCAGAGAGGTGCAACAGCACCGCGTTAGCAATGGTACCTATATTCCGCCCGGGAAGGGGAAAATAGGGCCGCACGGTACCACAAAAAACAAGACAGGTGCACACTACAATCGGGTAGGTGAAATGGCAACTGAAGGAGGCCCTCTATTTCGCCTGAAAAAAAGGGAAACAGGGCCGCATAGTACACCATAGAGCCAGACAGGTGTAACGGCTGCAGCATCAGAGACGGTGCAGGAACTCTACCTATGAAGGGAGTAAGATGGCCGTTTGGTGCACACTATGATGAGGTAGGTGCAATGACCACGGCAATTGGAGAAGGCCTCAATATCTCGTCCGGTAAGGGAGAGAAAATGCCACATGGTACACCATAAAGCCAGACAGGAGCAACAGCTACAGCATCAGGAAATGGTGCAGGTACTCTACCATGAAGGGACCAAGGTGGCAGCTTGGTGCCGACTAGAACCAGACAGAGGCAATTCTACGGCAATTGAAAGTGGCCTCTATATCTCGCCCGTAGGGAGAAATGTTGCCGCATGGAACACAATAGAGCCCGCCAGGGGTATTGGCTACAGCATCGGAGATGGTGTAGGTACTCTGCCTAAGAAAGGGAGCAAAAAAAGTCTGGGAACAGACAGGAGCAATTGCAACGGCAATTGAATGCGGCCTGTATATCCCGCCCGGAAGGGAAAAATAGTGCCGCATGGAACACCATAGAGCCAGCCAGAGGTATCGGCTACAGCATCAGGAGATGGTGTAGGTACTCTACCTATGAAAGGAGCAAAGTGGCTGGGAACAGACAGGTGCAATTGCCAAGGCAATTGAAGGCGGCCTGTGTATCTCGCCCGGAAGGGAGAAATAGTGCCGCATGGAACACCATAGAGCCAGCCAGGAGTAATGGCTTCAGCATCTGGAGTAGGTGTAGGTACTCTACCTGTGAAAAAGAGCAAGGCGGATGGAAACAGCCATATATAATTGCTTTTCCTTACCAACCAACAGGAGGCGCTTGCCAAGAACAGGGACCCCCTGTTATGAGGTAGAGTGGCGAACACCAGCACCAGGATGGGGACCCGGTGGAAACACTCTCAAATGTGTAGAGCATAGCCCCTGGTATAGGGGAACCAGGAAGGCTTGTCAGGTACAGCCTATGGCAGTGGTGCAGGTACCCCCCTGTTAAGGAGAAGGCGTACGTACCAGAGACACCAAGTAGGTGACTCATTATGCTAAACACGGGGACGGCTGCCTTACCTGTGCGGTTGAATACCTGTGCAGTCAGGGGAGCGCCATCCGAAAATCCACTAGAGGGGATACCAACCCTGGGTAGGAGAGGTTCCTCCGTGCACGTTAGTCTTGACCTCCCAGAGGCTTCTGTATGGAGGAAGACCGCCTGATGCTCTGTTCCGAGGGAATCGGTGCAGAGGTGTCCCCCGAGGCAACGGATGGGGTGACGGGAAAGGATTCGTCACCAGCCTCAGGCCTGTCCTGGGGAGGACCCGAGGATGCCGAGGAGGGGTGGAATCCTGTTGAGACCACCCGAGGTTGTACTGTGAGCTACCCCTTGTCGGACCCGGTATCTGAGCATGCCTCATCTGCAGGGAGGACCCTGGGAGGGCATAGGTGGCCGCAATTGGGTAGGTAGCGGTCCAGCAACTCCGCCAGGATTGGGAGAGTCGGACAAGGTTCCCATGGCTTTGACAAAGAGGGAGACCATTCAGAAGGGACCTACACAAAAGGATTTGGTCAGGGGACACAATGGGGTCTGGAAAGAGGTACTGCACACAAGCAGGGACAGGCCGACCGCATGGCAGCCTTCGTAGACAGCGGACGCACGTGAAAAGACGTGGCGATCCGAGGAGAGGCGACCCTCATAGAGCAGCCAGCAGAGGCTGTCATATCTGGACCCGGATGCCATGTTCCCCAAAGAGGTGCTGCAGCAGCTATAGAGGCTGCAGGAGAAATGAAGCAATTGAGGAGGGGTGGGGGGGGAACCTTGAGTGATCCCTATGTACAGCATTAGCTGCCTTCACACAGTACATAGGACAATGACCTAAAGGGGGTCTGCAGTTCTTTTAAACTGAGGATCTATCCACTGGAAGGTCTCCCCTCACTAGATAACCACGTTAGACCAGTAAAGGGTGGAGGAGATAGCCCCTCCCGAGGGCCGGGCGGGGTCAGAAAAGCCCGGGAAGCAAGGAGGAGGGGCCGGGAAGATCGCGGCCTAGCAGGCCCAAAAGCCGGGGCCTCGATTTATGAGGCGGCCGGGAATGGAGCGAGGGGGGCGGGACGAATCGCGGCCGACCGAGGGGCCTCCGGACCCACGAAACTAGGTGAGGAGGGTGGGGGGGGGGGGGGAGCGACGCCTGGGGGTGGGCGGAACAGGGCAAAAAGAGCACCTGGGAGCCGGGAACGGGCCATGGAAGATGAGGCCTAGTCCCTGCAAAAGCCGGGGACTAAAGTAGCGGGGAAGGCCCAGGAGAAGCGACGCCTGGACTGTGTGGCCAGGGAGGAGAGAAAAGACCAACCAAGGGGGAAGAGAAAGGTGGAGGAATATGGAAGCTTCCCAGGACCCCCAGCTAAGGTGGATCCCACCCCCCTGGCCACAGGAGGGAACCTAACCCTGGGGCAGGGACAGGGGAGTATACTCACTATACTCACCATCTGATGTCTTCGGGCGCCGCAGGGTCACCCCTTCGGCAGACTCAACACGGGAACCGTGGGAATGCCGGCAAGCCACTGCGGATGCAGTCTGTGGGGACTGGGTGACCGGCGATGGTACAGAAGTACGCGCCCGCAGGGGGGGGGGCAACTAAGGTGGAACACGATGGAGCCCCAGCCTGCAGCAGGTATAACGGTGGAGATCACCGAGACCTGCAGAAGAGAGAAAAAAAGAATAAAGAATAAAATAAAAAATAAACAGCAGGACCTGCAAAAAAAGCAGGACAGGTCTGCCTCCTACGGACACTAGACAAAAACTGGATAGCCTTGTGCCTGTGGAGAGGGTATAGCCCAACGGGGAGGAGCCAACACTTTTTGTGTCTAGTGCCTCCTAGTGGTAGTTGGACATATACCCATGGTGCTGTGTCCCCCAATGCCATGCACGAGAAAAATGGTTCGTAGACTGAGCCTCTAGGTGCTGAATCAACTCCCTCATAGCACCTAGAGGCTTATTAGCATATTTTAAAAGTGTGTTTTTTAGGCGAACGGCGGCAGGGACACAATTATAAACCACACTGTTATGTACTGCTGACATTAGCACATCGCTAACGTCAGTCAGCTACATAACAGAATTTGTGATAACAGAAACCCTTTAAGAGGATCTGAAGAGAAGAATGGCAGAAAATCCAGATGTGCAAACCTTATCATACCCAAAAAGACTGGAATCACTGCCAAAAGGTGCTTCAACCCTTTTATTCAAGTCCTGAATAAAAAGCCTGAATACTTAAGTCAATGCAAGACTTTGACATGTGAAAAAGAGAGGCGACTTAGGGTAGTTTCAACCTATAGTGGTTGGAATAATGCAGATGTTTCTGTAGCAGTTTTCTATGTTTTTTTTATTTATTTTTTTATTTTTAAGCTATAGCCAGAAGAGAATTCAAAGAATGGGAAATATAAGTGAAGGAATTATATACATCTCCCTACCGCTGGATCCACTTCTAGTTCAAAAACCTGAAATAAAAACTGCAGGGTCGTAAAAAAAAATAAATAAAAAAAATATGCTGTGTGTGAAACCACCCTTATGAACACTTTCAACACTGAAGCCAAAAATATGCCTGATCTATCTGCACCAATGTCAAGTGAGTGCGAACTGCACATTAAAAATAGCAGTGTAGTGAAGACTAAGGGCCCTATTACATGAGGTGATGCACAGGATGATCACTGATCCAATATGAGCTGCAGCATGAATGATCACTACTGCGACTGCTCAGCAACACACAGAATCACCATTTGCCAGCAGCACATCTTTTACACAGGGCGATGTGCTGCCAGCAGACAGGGATTCTGTGTGCCACATAAAAGGATGTGATCACAGAGAACAAACCCTCCCTCGTTCATTGGGGGACCGCTGGCCTTTAGGTGAGCCACTTAAAGCGTGACCTCCCCACCCCCCACTCATCAATGAAATCTGTTGATACAGTGTTTCTTACCTCTACGGAATCACTGATTAAAGGGAAGGAGTCATCTTGTGAGACTTTGAAGTTTATTCTCCCTGTCCCAATTGTGTCATTGCGGTAGATGATCTCCTGATTCAAGTGAGAGGATTTTCTGTCTTCCTGAGTTTCTAAGCTGGAAGCTTTAAGGGCAGCAGTGAGGACATCAACTTGTGCTATAGATTTAATAAAAAAAAAAAACACACACAACAAATCAGTATAGCAAAGGCTGACAATCTGCTGTTAAGGAGATTAACCACATTTGAGTGTAGGCAATTTCACCAAAATACTAGACATTTTGGGGGCATCAATATTGAAAAACAATACTTGTGTCCATTAAAGAGTCAAAAAAAGATACATTTATAATAGATTGGTTACCAAGATTATACCCAGAGGAAAACATTGATCATGTATTAGTAAGAGGTCAACAACTGGTAAACTGGTATAATGTGCGCCCTCCTGTACAGACAGAACCAGGAAGTGAAACTGTTAATGCTGCTCCCCCGCTTCAGTACCTTTTCCAGTTTTAAAGTTTTTGTTTTTTACTCCTCACCTTCCCCGAATAACAACTTTATTTTTCTGTTCACATGGCTGTACGAGGGCTTCTTTTTGTAGAATAAGTTATACTTTCATTTTTTGCAGGAGGATCTGTTTTTATTGATCACTTTTCACTTAATTTTGTTTGGGAGAGGAAGCAATAAAAAAAAAAAAAAAAAAAAAAAAAAAAAAAAAGAATAGTCCGTTTTCATTTTTTTCCTATTATGCCGTAAGGGATAAATATTTTTATAATTTTAACTAGTGTTGAGCGAACTTGTGTTTTAAGTTCGGGTTATCGAAGAATTGCGTTATGGATTCCGCTACCACGGACCATAACGGAATTTAGAATCCATAACGCGATTCTTCAATAACCTGAACCCAAACTTTAGACGCCGAACTTAAAGGGAACCTGTCACCTGGATTTTGTGTATAGAGCTGAGGACATGGGCTGCTAGATGGCCGCTGGCACATCCACAATACACAGTCCCCATAGCTCTGTGTGCTTTTATTGTGTGAAAAAATGATGAGTCAGAGCTTGAAAATATGACTCTTCTCCGGTCACCCAAGTAAGATATGACTCTTATGTTAATTTGCATAAAAGGCAGGAAGTACAAAAATGCATAATACTTATTGAATTCGTCTGTAAAGGAAAGTAAAAGTGTAATTTATATGTTTAGGGTAACACAATGAACATTTAGAAACGCTCAGTGAGGGTAGCATAGTAGAGATGACAGGTTCCCTTTAACACGAGTTCGCTCAACACCAATTTTAACCCTTTCAAGACCAAGCCAGTTTTCACCATAAGTACCGAGCCATATTTTGCAAATCTGTCCTGTTTCACTTTATGTGGTAATAACTTTGAAATGCTTTTACTTATCCAAGCCATTCTGAGACTGTTTTCTCGTGACACATTGTACTTCATGTTGGTGGTAAATTTGAGTCAATATGTTTCACCTTTATTTATAAAAAGTTCCAAAATGTACAGAAAATTTGGAAAAATTCACAATTTTTTAAATTTGAATGTCTCTGCTTATAAAGCAGATTGTGATACGGGTTAAGGTGACAGTTTTGTTGGTACTATTTTAGGGTACATTTTTGATTGCTTGATATTATGCTTTTTGTGAGGCAAGGTAACCAAAAATGGCTGTTGAACAGTTTTTATTTTTTACGGAGTTCTGCTGACAGGATAGATTATGTGTTTTATAGAGCAGGTTGATACAGACGCGACAATATCAAATATGTGTATTGTTTTTGTTTCAGTTTTACATAGTAAAAATTTTTTAAAAAACAAAAATACCGTAATGTTTTTGTCTTAATTTTCTGAAAGCTACATTTCTTTTATTTTTCTGCTAATCATCTTGTGCAGGTTTTTTTTTTTTTGCAGGAAGAGCTGACATTTTTTATTGGTACCATTTTTGGGTACATACGATTTTTTGATCATTCATTATGACGTTTTTGGGGCAAGGTGACAAAAATGGCTATTTTGGCACAGTTTTATTTACTTATTTTTTAACAGCGTTCAACTGAAGGGGTAGATCATGTGATATTTTTATAGAGCAGGTCATTACAGATGTAGAAATACCTAGCATGTCAATTTTTTATTTTTATTTCAGTTTTATACAATAAAAGTATTTGTGAAAAAAATCATGTTTTTTGTGTCACCATTTTCTGAAAGCTATACTTTTAAAAAAATTTCTGCTGATCATCTTGTGTAGGGAGCTAATTTTTTGCGGAAAGTTGACTTTTTATAGGTATCATATGTACCCAAAAATGATTTTTATTTATCACTCAATATTACACTTTATAATGGCAAAGTAACCCAAAAAAATTGGTTGTTTTGGCAGAGTTTTTATTAGATTTTTTTTATGAAATTCACCTTAGGGGTCAGATCATGTGAGGTTGTTATGGACACAGCGATACCCAATGTCTTTTTTTATGTATTTCAGTTTTACACAAAAAAAAGCATTCTTTAAAGGGTTTCTGTCACCCCGCAAAACTCATTGTTTTTTTTTGGATATTTAGATTCCTCATAGTGCGATATAGGAGAATATAATAGTCTTACTTACTTTCATGCGGCCGATTCTTTATAAAACGAACTTTTATAATATGTAAATGAGGGCTCTACCAGCAAGTAGGGCGTCTACTTGCTGGTAGCTGCTGCAGAAATCCGCCCCCTCGCCGTGTTGATTGACAGGGCCAGCCGTGATCGCCTCCTCCGGCCGGCCCTGTCAGTAATTCAAAAATCGCGCGCCTCTGGTCATTCGGCGCAGGCGCTCTGAGATGAGGAGGCTCGTATCCTCAGCACTCCCTCAGTGCGCCTGCGCCGATGACATCATCGAAAGAGAAGACGTCATCGGCGCGGGAGTGCTGAGGAGACGAGTCTCCTCATCTCAGAGCGCCTGCGCCGAATGACCAGAGGCGCGCGATTTTTGAATTACTGACAGGGCCGGCCGGAGGAGGAGATCACGGCTGGCCCTGTCAATCAACACGGCGAGGGGGTGGATTTCTGCAGCAGCTACCAGCAAGTAGACGCCCTACTTGCTGGTAGAGCCCTCATTTACATATTATAAAAGTTCGTTTTATAAAGAATCGGCCGCATGAAAGTAAGTAAGACTATTATATTCTCCTATATCGCACTATGAGGAATCTAACTATCCAAAAAAAAATAATGAGTTTTGCGGGGTGACAGAAACCCTTTAAAATTTTTGAGCATCTCTATTTTCTTAAAGCCATATTTATTTTTATTTTTGGGCGATTGTCTTATATAGGGGCAATTTTTTGCAGGAAGAGATGACTGTTTGATTGGTACTATTTTTTTTTGCATAAGACTTTGATCGCTTGGTATTACACTTTTTGTGATAAAGGTAAAAAAATTGCATTTTTGCACACTTTTTTTTTATGGTGTTCACCTCAGGGGGTAAGTCATAATATTTTTATAGAGCAGGTCATTACGGACGTGGAGATGCCTACTATGTCTACTTTTTAAATGCATTTCAGTTTTACACTATAAAAGCATTTTTGAAGGAAAAAAAATAAATACAATTTTTTTAGGTTCTCCATTTTCTGAAAGCCATATCTTTTACCTTTTGGGCGATTGTCTTATGTAGGGGCTCATTCTTGCGGCAAGAGATGACGGTTTGATTGGTACCATTTTGGGGTGTGTATGACTTTTTGATCGCTTGAAATATCACAATCTACCTGATTATGTGATATTTTTATAGAGCAGGTTGTTACAGATGCGGTGATACCTAATATGTCTACAGGGTTTTTTTTTTACATTTATTTCAGTTTTTGAAGACAACAAATAAATCATGTTTTAGTGTCTCTCTTTTCTGAAAGCCATATTTTTCTTTATCTTTTAGGGCAATTGTTTCTATGTAGTGGCTCATTTTTTTGTGGGAAGAGATGACGGTTTGATTGGTACTATATTGGGGGTACATGTGTCTTTTAGATCGCTTGGAATTACACTTTGTGATATAAGGTAACTTTTTTTTTTTTTTTTTTACACGGCATTCACCTGAGGTGGTAGATTATGGGGCATTTTTATAGAGCGTAGTGATACCTAATATGTATGTTTTTTATTTATTTTTTTAAAACAATTTTATGGTGAGGGGGCTTTTTTTTTTCCTTACATGAAACTTTATTTTTTATTACAAAAAAACAAACACACACACTTTTTACATTTTTTTTTTGTGCTCGACTGGGACTTCACCTTTTCAGGGTTTAATCCTTGTTTCAATTTAGTACAATACATTCAATATTGTACTGAATTGAACTGTCAGCATCTTACACAGTAAGGAGACTCCTGGGCTTCCGTAGCTGGCAGGCTCCGATACCTGTGTAAGGCATCGGAGCTACCATGGCAACCATCAGCCCCCTGTCAGCGCAGCGCAGCGCACGCGCGGGGGCCTCGATGCAGTCAGAGAGAGCCCTCTCCCTCCTGCACACCCCGTGGTCAGCGCTGACCGCATGTGAAAGAGTTAATCCCCTGGCATCACTGCATACGGCGATGCTGGCGGATGCAGCAGGGACATCACGTACATGCACGTGAGGATGAGGCAAGAAGCCACATTCCCTTACGCACATGTACGTGAGAATGCGTTAAAGGGTTAATAGTATGGGCATTTTGGGATGCGGCAATGACTATGATGTTTATTTTGATTCTTTTTATTACAGAGGAAAGGGGAGTGATTTGGATTTTTATATTTTTTAAAAACATTTCTCATCGGCAGATTGCAATTTCTATTTAGCAATGGAATTAAACACCTTGCTATATGGAAAATTCCACCTGCAGGCCTACATTGGAATATACATGTGAAAGGCCCAGACCTTTCACAGCAAATGAACGGCTCCCCCGATCGATTGGTGAGGAACCCTTTCCAAAGCACAGTGCTTCTGTTTTTTCATCTCTCACATGCCATGATCGGTGGTGCCCACACAAGCGACAGCATCACCCAATGAACAAGTGTTTCTTTCATCGGCGGCGCATTTAAATGGCTAGATGATCGGAAACAACCGTTCGCAAACGGTCATTCCCGATGATCTGGACAATTATTGGCACGTCTAAATGCACCTTAAGGATGGGTCATCAATATTAGATAAGCTGTGGGAAGAGGTCACAGTGCTCCGTGAGTGCTTAGTCCTCTTCGTAGGCCAGTGACTTCATCGTACACCCATCACGTGGCCTAGGTGCAGTTCAGTCCCATTCAAAGTGTAATACCAAGCACAGCCACTATACAATGTACAGCTCAGTGCTTGGTAAGCGGTGAAGAGACCGCAGCACTCACCAGAGCTCCAGTGAGCACAGTGGCCTATTCAAACAGCTGATTGGCAGGTGTGCTGGGAGTCTGACCTCCGCCAATGTGATACAAATGACCTATCCTGAGAATAGGCTAAATGGTGAGCGTTTATATACCACACAAATATATCACTCAAGCAATAAACAAAAAAAAAAAAAAAAAAAAACAACAACAATGCAACAGCACTCTGCAAGCCAAATAAAGTACAATAATGCCATAGTCACAAAAAATATTCAAGTGCTAATGCTACGCTTATTTTATAAAGCGAGATGCTTGGCAAATGCATTTTGAACAAAATTTGGGCCCGTCTGCCAAACGTCAAGGCGATCTCTAAGACGGCAACCTAAACACTAAATACTACCTGTTATTATTATTAAAGCGCCATTCATTCCATAGGGCTGTACACATACATAATACAGACAAGACCGTTATGCGCCATAATGGCCGCCATAAAGTTCAGGAAGTGTTGGTTTCACATGCATGTTGGATCCACTCTGCCCTTTACCCTTTTTGGTGCCATAATGCCCTTCATTACTTCCAGGGGATGCAGGTACCAACATGCACGCCGAGCCCACTCCATACCTCTCCTGGTGCCAGACGGCTTCCAATGAATGCAGTGAGAGCAGGACACAGCTGGCAGACGGGCCCAAATGGTTTTGTACAAAATGGATTTGCCAAGCATCTCACTTTATAAAATAAGCAAAACGATTTGCCAAGTATTTCTCACTTATAGTATAGCACTTGTAATTATTATGCAATTTTGTACTCTACACTCACCTAAAGAATTATTAGGAGCACCATACTAATACGGTGTTGGCCATACTAATACGGTGTTGGCCTTAATTCTACGTGGCATTGATTCAACAAGGTGCTGAGAGCATTCTTTAGAAATGTTGGCCCATATTGATAGGATAGCATCTTGCAGTTGATGGAGATTTGAGGGATGCACATCCAGGGCACGAAGCTCCCGTTCCACCACATCCCAAAGATGCTCTATTGGGTTGAGATCTGGTGACTGTGGGGGCCATTTTAGTACAGTGAACTCATTGTCATGTTCAAGAAGCCAATTTGAATTGATTCGAGCTTTGTGACATGGTGCATTATCCTGCTGGAAGTAGCCATCAGAGGATGGATACATGTTCTCATTCTGTTTACGCCAAATTCAGGCTCTACCATTTGAATGTCTCAACAGAAATGGAGACTCATCAGACCAGGCAAGATTTTTCCAGTCTTCAACAGTCCAATTTGGTTGAGCTCGTGCAAATTGTAGCCTCTTTTTCCTATTTGTAGTGGAGACGAGTGGTACCCGGTGGGGTCTTCTGCTGTTGTAGCCCATCCGCCTCAAGGTTGTGCGTGTTGTGGCTTCACAAATGCTTTGCTGCATACCTTGGTTGTAACGAGTAGTTATTTCAGTCAACGTTGCTCTTCTATCAGTTTGAATCAGTCGGCCCATTCTCCACTGACCTCTAGCATCCACAAGGCATTTTTGCCCACAGGACTGCCGCATACTGGATGTTTTTCACTTTTCACACCATTCTTTGTAAACCCTAGAAATGGTTGTGCGTGAAAATCCCAGTAACTGAGCAGATTGTGAAATACTCAGACCGGCCCGTCTGGCACCAACAACCATGCCACGCTCAAAATTGCTTAAAATCACCTTTCTTTCCCATTCTGACATTCAGTTTGGAGTTCAGGAGATTGTCTTGACCAGGAGCACACCCCTAAATGCATTGAAGCAACTGCCATGTGATTGGTTGACTAGATAATTGCATTAATGAGAAATAGAACAGGTGTTCCTAATAATTCTTTAGGTGAGTGTATATTGCAGTGAGTTGTCACATTGCATGTTTTTGTCTTTTAATGTTGTTCCCTGCCATAGCAATGTGCTCCTGCGGTTTGGTATGTGCTGACTGACCCCCTTTTTTGTCTCTTTATAAAATAAGCGTAGCATTATTTAGCACGTGAATATTTTTTGCGACTATGGCATTATTGTACTTTATTTGGTTTGCAGAGTGCTGTTGCATTGTGTTTTTTTCTCTAGGTTTCTAGCCATGGCAGCGTGCACCTGCGCATTGGGATGTGCTGACTAACCCCCTTTTTTTTTGCAGACACAAGCAATAAAGCGCAACATACGTGTTCACATCAGTGTAACACATAAAGAAAGGTCAGATATTTGTGCCAAGACCACCAGTGTTTTGGCACATGGCTTCTTAAAAGTTTGCTTTCTCCTAATGGGGCTGTCCAGTTTAGAAAACCTATTTTCATACAGCGTGTTAGGGAATACTGAGCTAACAGACGGGGGTCCTCTGCTCAGGATCCTCAGTGGACAGAAGTCATAAGTCACCTCTTGCTCTGGAAAACCTGTCATGTGTTTCACATTCAACTCAATGATGTGCATGGGTAATGGGTGGCACTGCAGGGAAACTGGACACTTACTGCCTGGTTTCTCCACAACTCTTCCCTGGTGGTCCCAGGAGCTTACTGTCAAGGGACCCTTCTAATCAGTGGACATTGTCCAAAGTGGAAACCCTCTTAAGGGGATTACAAGTGTTTTTTCCGTAAGGATTTTCATGCAGAAAACACGCAGCCTAATACAGTACCAGCAAAGGGAGTGAGATTTGACAAATCTCATGCACGCTTTGCTTTTTTTCTCCCATGAGGAAATTGACCTGTCGTGTGAATTTTAAGATCTGCAGCATGCCAATTGTTTGTGCGATTCTGCACCTTCTGTAGAGTGGTTTTCTCCATAGACTTCAATTGGGTTGTTAAACAGAAAACACACAAAAATGCACCAAAACGGTTTTTTTGTGTGTGTGTGTGTGTGTGTGTGTGTATTTCACATGGATTTTCTGAATACAAATCACTGTGTACAAATACTGTAGAGGGGTTGTAGCCAAGACAGATTAGTCATTATTTCTATTGAAAGTCAATAGATCAGTGTTCTATTGTGTCAGAAAACGGATCCGTCCCCATTGACTTGCATTGTGGGTCATGCCGGATCAGTTTAGCTCTGCATCCCAGGACGGAAAGAAAACCACAGCTTGCTGCGGTTTGCTCTCCGGTCTGGGAACGCAACCAAACGGAACGGAATGCTTTTTGGTACATTCCGTTCTGTTCAGTTACGTTTTGTCCCCATTGACAATGAATGTGGACAAAACGGATGCGTTTTTCTACGGTATTGAGATCCTATGACAGATCTCAATACCGGAAAATAGAAACACTAGTGTGAAAGTAAACAGGTATGGGGGGGGCACACTACACAAGGGAACACCAGGCAGTGTGATAGTAATTACACTTTATTGTGTTATAATATTTAAGAACATACCCCTAAAATATACATAAAATATAAACCATATACAAATCTATATATTGCACACAAAGTAATAATATACCGCAGTAGAACAGTATAGTAGCTAGTGGTTTTAGGTATCAATCCTGATACCACCAGCTACTATACTGTTCTACTGCGGTATATTATTACTTTGTGTGCAATATATAGATTTTTACTACGGTATATTACTACTTTGTGTGCAATATATAGATTTGTATATGGTTTATATTTTATGTATATTTTAGGGGTATGTTCTTAAATATTATAACACAATAAAGTGTAATTACTATCACACTGCCTGGTGTTCCCTTGTGTAGTGTGCCCCCCCCATACCTGTTGTTTACTTTATATTTCCCACTTGGTCCTAAGGGTGGGACCTGGGGGAGAGCACCATTTCCATATAGAGAGGAGGTGAGCCGCTGTATTCTTTCAAATTCTACTAGTGTGAAAGTAGCCCAAGTTCATAACATGAAGTTGCATACACACTTTTTGCTCCAAAGAAGATTCACACCACCGCTTCATATTTCCTGAATGGAGTTATACCAAACTCATATATGAAACATTTCCAGGCACTCAAAACCTTCCAACAATTGCAAATATAAAAGTGCTAAATGATTTACCAACAAATACATATATATCTCTCAAATTACACTGGGTCACATGACATTTATAGACGGAGAAGGCCAAATCAATTACCTTTAACATCAGGATCATCCGTGTGCGGCTCAAGGTTTTCAATCATCTCTTCCAGCTCTTTTCTTGTGGCCATGGCTATATTCGGGGAGCCAGGGGATGATGCCTTCTGAACTGCTAGCCTACTGTCTGGGCTGTGTGCTTCCGCTTGTGCATGCCGCAGTTCCAGATCTAGATCTATATCAGGAATTGGAGTCCTCCAGTAATGGAACGAATTGAATAGCTCTTGCTCAGTGACAGGGCTCTCCTGAGATTGCATTATTGAAACTTTAGACGCTTCGGCATCAGGAGAACCCGGTTCTGGTTCAACAGAGTCAGCTGAATTCTCCAAAGGCAAAGTGCAATGTGAAATAAAGTCAGAGTGATTGCTGATCCTAAAAAGTTCATCTGAAGCTGGATCATCATCCAAGTTGGTTTCTAGCTTCACAGTGAAGGTAACAGGGTTGTTGTCTGGTTGAGAATCATCTTCTGCCACTACTTCTTGTGTAATGCTCTCTGTATCTTCTGGCAGGTGCTCATTCGACTGGCTGATAAAAAGAAGTGCAATTTAACCACTTGCCATCTGGGCCATTTGCCCCTTTCCTGACCAGGCCTAATTTAGCAAATCTGACATATCTCGCTTTATGTGGTAATAATAGGGGTGGGCGATATGGCCTAAAATCTATATTGCGATATAATTTTAAGCATGTGCGATATGTAGGGGTGCACCGAAATTCCGGCGGCCCGAAAATGGGCCTAATCCATTTCGGCAGAAAATATGGGGTTTGGGATTTGTGCGGGCGGGCGGTTTACTTTAAGTCACTGCATCTTTATTTTACCTTACAATCGTGACGCTCCAGTAACAACTCTGCAGGCAGAGCGGAGGGCGGCGTAACGTCACTTACTCACGTCAACTTGAAGTCACTCTCCTTCATTCATAAAGTGGGCGGAGCAGGTGCGTCACGTGAGTAAGTGACGTTACGCCGCCCTCCGCTCTGCCTGCAGAGTTGTTACTGGAGCGTCACGATTGTAAGGTAAAATAAAGATGCAGTGAGTGATTAGTCTGCTGTGAGCAGCAGGGCCGGGGCTGTTATGGGTAGGGGGATCGGTCTATGGCACTGCTATGGGGAGGGGGGATCTGTGCACTGTTATGCCCATAACAGTGCACTGTTATGCCCATAACAGTGCACATATCCCCCTCTCCATAACAGCGCCACCCACAGATCCCCCTCTCCATAACAGCGCCACCCACAGATCCCCCTCTCCATAACAGAGCCACCCACAGATCCCCCTCTCCATAACAGAGCCACCCACAGATCCCCCTCTCCATAACAGAGCCACCCACAGATCCCCCTCTCCATAACAGAGCCACCCACAGATCCCCCTCTCCATAACAGAGCCACCCACAGATCCCCCTCTCCATAACAGAGCCACCCACAGATCCCCCTCTCCATACAGATCCCCCTCTCCCAGCAAAAATTTGTTCTTGACCTGAGGCTACGTCTGTTTACAGTTTGAGGTTGGTTTTACAACTGTTTCTTGCACTGTTGTTTTGTACAATCACTTGTGTATGAGGAAGCACCATGTTAGATAATATGATTTATTAAATTCATGAAAAAGAATTATTAATAAAATCATTAAAAAAAAGTATTTTAAAAGTATTTGGGCAAAAAGGCAGTTTCGGTTTTCGGTCAAGGGCATCCTGAATTTTCGGTTTCGGACCAGAATTTTCATTTCGGTGCACCCCTAGCGATATGCGATATATATTGCGATATATTGTTTTCTATATTTGGGGGGGGCGTGTTTAAACTTTTTTTTACTTTTTATTTAATAACTATTAGTCTCCTTAAGGGCTAGAACGTAGAACCCTTGTCATATTCACCCTAATAGAGCTCTATTAGGGTGAATAGGACTTTACACTCTCCCTGCTGCCCTGTGCTTTGTGTAAAAACTAATCAGTAACTTTATTCATTGGTGATCTCTTTACTGTATACCTTACTAGGTCTTAGCTCCGATAACAGCAGGCAGTGCGGGGGGCGGCGCTCACTCACTGACGTCACGCGCCTGCGCCGCCTAGTGGGAGGAGCAGGCGCGTGACGTCAGTGAGTGAGCGCCGCCCCCCGCACTGCCTGCTGTTACCGGAGCCAAGACCTAGTAAGGTATACAGTAAAGAGATCACCAATTAAGGGCTCTTTCACACCTGCGTTATTGTCTTCCGGCATAGAGTTCCGTCGTCGGGACTCTATGCCGGAAGAATACTGATCAGGATTATCCTAATGCATTCTGAATGGAGTGAAATCCGTTCAGGATGCATCAGGATGTCTTCAGTTCCGGTACGGAACGTTTTTTGGCCGGAGAAAATACCGCAGCATGCTGCGCTTTTTGCTCCGGCCAAAAATCCTGAAGACTTGCCGCAAGGCCGGATCCGGGATCAATGCCCATTGAAAGGCATTGATCCGGATCCGGCTTTAAGCTAAACGTCGTTTCGGCGCATTGCCGGAGCCGACATTTAGCTTTTTCAGAGTGGTTACCATGGCTGCCGGGACGCTAAAGTCCTGACAGCCATGGTAAGTGTAGCGGGGAGCAGGGGAGCAGCATACTTACCGTCCGTGCGGCTCCCCGGGCGCTCCAGAGTGACGTCAGGGCGCCCCAAGCGCATGGATCACGTCATCCATGCGCATGGGGCGCTCTGACGTCACTCTGGAGCGCCCCGGGAGCCGCACGGACGGTAAGTATACCGCTCCCCCGCTCCTACTATGGCAACCAGGACTTTAATAGCGTCCTGGGTGCCATAGTAACACTGAACGCATTTGGAAGACGGTTCCGTCTTCAAATGCTTTCAGTACACTTGCGTTGTTACGGATCCGGCAGGCACCTCCGGCAACGGAAGTGCATGCCGGATCCCAACAACGCAAGTGTGAAAGAGGCCTTATAAAGTTAAAGTTACTGATTCGTTTTTAAATGTTCTACTGTCAGCGGCGTGGCCCTGTATATTCTAACCCCCAGGCAAGCGGCCCTGTCACCATGGGAACGCCTGGGGGTTAGAATATACCATCGGATTTGAGTTTTCACGCACTCACTGAGATCGCGAAAACTCAATGATTTACTGTCAGTCCCTCCCCTCCTCCTCTTTTGTCATTGGTGGTCAGCGGCAGCCGCGCACAGTGGAGAGGGAGGGACTCTCTCCTTCTCCACTGTGCCGGCTCAGGAGAAGATGGTGCGCGCAGAGAGCACGATCATATCGCGGTCCGGCGATATAGGCGATATGCTCAAAATCCATATTGTGGCACAAATTTATATCGCATATCGCCTATATCGCCCACCCCTACTTTGGAACACCTTTCATTATCCAAGTCATTCAGAGATTGTTTTCTCGTGACACATTGTACTTCATGATAGTCATAAATTTGAGTCAATATATTTCACCTTTATTTATGAAAAAATCCCAAATTTAACAAAATTTTTGAAAAATTAGCAATTTTCTAAATTTCTATTTCTCTGCTTTTAAAACAAAGTCATACCTAATAGAATATTTATTACTTAACATTCCCCATATGTCTACTTTATGTTGGCATCATTTTGGAAATGTCATTTTATTTTTTAGGACGTTAGAAGGCTTAGAAGCAATTCTAATTTTTTTGAAAATTGCCAAAACCCACTTTTTAAGGACCAGTTCAGGTCTGAAGTCACTTTGTGGGGCCTACATAGTGGATACCCCCATAAATGACCCAATTGTAGAAACTGCACCCCTCAAGTTACTTAAAACCGATTTTACAAACTTTGTTAACCCTTTAGGTGTTCCACAAGAATTAAAGGGAAATGGAGATCAAATTTTAAAATTTCACTTTCTTGGCAGATTTTCCATTTTAATCTAATTTTTTCTTTAACACATCGATGGTTAACAGCCAAACAAAACTCAATATTTATTACCCAGATTCTGCGGTTTACAGAAACACCCCACATGTGGTCATAAATGCTGTATGGGCACACGGCAGGGCGCAGAAGAAAAGGAACTCCACATGGTTTTTAGATGCCATGTCCCATTTGAAGGCCCCCTGATGCACCCTTACAGTAGAAACTCCCAAGAAGTGACCCCATTTTGGAAACTAGGGCATAAGGTGCCAGTTTTATTGGTACTATTTTTGGGTACATATGATTTTTTGATCATTCATTATAACACTTTATGGGGCAAGGTGACCAAAAAATTGGTTGTTTTATCACATTTATTTATTTTTACACCGTTTACCTGAGGGGTTCGGTCAAGTGACATTTTTGTAGGCAGATTGTTACGGACGTGGCGATACCTAATATGTATACTTTTTCTTATTTCTTCTTTAATTTTATTTTTTTATTTTACACTTTTCGTCCCCCATAAGGTCATACAAGACCTCTGGGGGACATTTACTTCACTTTTTTTTTCACTGTTGATTTCTCCTGTAACTGGGGCTGACATAGTAGCCCCAGTTACAGGAGAAATACACCCCCCCCAGAGAGGCTGTACAGCCTCAGTGCAGGGCTGATCGAGGTCTTTGAAAGACTTTACACAGCTCCTGCACTCTCCGGTCCCGGCGGTCACATGATCAGCGATCTAGAAGGCAGGGACACCTGGGCACTGTCCCTGCCTTCCCTAAGGGTTGTCCTGCTGTCCCTGACAGCGGGCAACCCAATCAGCAGCTGCACGATTAGTGTGCAGCTGCAGTTTCTGAATGGACGTTCTGGAACGTCCATTCAGAAATAGAGAACCACCACCCGGACGTTTATAGTCAACGTGCGGACGGGAGGTGGTTAAGACTCTGGGACAATAGCATTTAAAACTGAGAAAAAGAACAGTTCTTTCTACGACATGACCGAAGAGTATAACACTCACGCTGTTGGCTTCGACAAAAAAGACTTTAACCCGTTTTTCCTGGTTGGTTGATTCAAGGGCAATTTACATTTCATTTTTAAACAATGAATGCTATAACAGGAATATTAAAAAGGGCTGTGATCTGGGACTTTGATGGCATATCGCTAGGACATGCCATCAAAGTCAGAGAAGGTGGCGGTCTCAGAAGTGGGTGAAAGAATTGAAAACTTAAGACAGATCCAGTCAGAAGTATATGCATAGTATCTTAAAGGGAACCTGTCACCAGAAAAAAATGCATCTACACCCGCCAGCAGTATCTCATAGTAGCTCGCAGCCTGTTAATAATCATATATTTCATCCTGTTGTCCGATGCTGCACAAGTTAAAAAAGGAGATTTTGTATAACTTACCAGTAAAATCTCTTTCTTGCTCTTCATTGGGGGACACAGAGACCATGGGTATAGCTATGTCCTCTAGGAGGCGTTGACACTAGTAAAAGCTGTTAGCTCCTCCCCTGGCAGCTATACCCCCTCCAGCCTGGAGAGAGAGCTTCAGTTTGTGCATAAGCAGTAGGAGAAGCAAGCCCACCAAAGAAAAAAACATGGAATCAACCATGCCAAAGGACCCAACAGGGTTCAAACCAGCAACAGCTACAACTGTGGTTGAACAACAATACGGGGTGGGTGCTGTGTCCCCCAATGAAGAGCGAGAAAGAGATTTTACTGGTAAGTTATACAAAATCTTCTTTTCTCGCCCATATTCATTGGGGGACACAGGAACCGTGGGACGTCCTAAAGCAGTCCACAGGGAGGGGAAAACCACAGACCCCTGGAAGCAAGCGTCCCTGCTGGCATCTAAGAAACTGCCACCTGCAAAACCACGCGGTCCAAGGCGGCGTCCACCGATGCAAAGTATGCACCTGGTAAAAACTGAAGCTCTCTCTCCAGGCTGGAGGGGGTATAGCTGCCAGGGGAGGAGCTAACAGCTTTTACTAGTGTCAACGCCTCCTAGAGGACATAGCTATACCCATGGTCTCTGTGTCCCCCAATGAATATGGGCGAGAAAAACTCAGTTTTATTCTCTATCAGCGCTATAGTGCCGGCCAGCTTGAAGTCAAGGGGGCAGTGGCCTCCTTGCTTCAAGTCAAGGTAACCACGCCCCCTAACCGTACCCTCTTGCCCGAGAGTGACAGCCTGCAGTGCGGCCGCGATTCCAAGTCTTGCGCGTGCGCGGTGCACTCTGTAGTAATGGGCTCTCCCATCTCCTGCTGCCGCCGTTAGCCGGGTTTCAGCGGCACAATGCGCATGCGCGAGACTTGGGGAATCGCAGCCGCACTGCAGGCTGTCACTCTCAGGCAAGAGGTGATGGTTAGGGGGCGTGGTTACCTTGACTTCAAGCTGGCCGTCACTATAGCCCTGATGGAGAATAAAACTGCGTTTTTTGAACTTACGCAGCATTGGACAACAGGATAAAACATATGATTATTAACAGGCTGCGGGCTACTATGAGGTACTGCTGGCAGGTGTAGATGCATTTTTTAGGCGACAGGTTCCCTTTAAAAGGAGTTGTGTCACTTCAGCAAAAAGCATTTATTACGTAGAGAAAATTAATACAGGACACTTACTAATATATTGGGACGGTCCATATTGCTTCCTTTGCTGGCTGGATTCATTTTTCCATCACATTTTACACTTATTGTTTTCCATGGTTATGACCACCCTGCATTCAATCAGCAATCGCCGTGGTTAAGCACTGTAGAAAAAAGCACCAACTTATGTGAGCTCCCACAGTCCTGGCCACAAGAGAGGCTGGCAAGCACGAGCACCACTGCTGGATTGCAGGGTGGCTGTAACCATGGAAACGAGCAGTGTATAATGTGATGGAAAAATGAATCCAGCCAGCCAAGGCAGCAATATGGACAACCACAATACATTAGTAAGTGTCTTGTATTAACTTTCTCTACATGATAAAGGTCACTTGCTGAAGTGAGACAACCCCTTTAATTCAAACTCTGTAGTTGAGTCCCATTAAAACTAAAAGAACAGAAAAACAGACCTCTCAGTAGAGTCATTCGGTTTTACATCCTCGGCTGCTTGACATTCTTCTTCTTTAAAGTATTGACCAGAACTTGATGGATTTGCAAAAGTAGATATAAAAGGCCCAAGAGATTGAAAGGCAGCTTGGCGTACCTACGATAGAAGAATTAATTCTTTAGGTATCTTCACTCGACAGTATTTTCTCATGTGCGTTTTTAAGACAGAAATCCTTTGATTTCTGCCATGGATTTTAAGTATGCAATGTGGCATTATCCCCATGGTCAATAACCCTTTCGTGTAAACATGGCGCCCGCTCGCGCGTGCAGCGGGCGCCATGGCCGGCAGGTCTCTGCTGTTTCACACAGCAGAGACCTGCGGCTAATTAGAGTGACTGGCAATAATGCCGATCGCGGTAATTAAAGGCTTTAGATGCCGTAATCAAGTGAGATCACGGCATCTAAAGGCGTAAAATGCTTTCTACCGATGCCCTGTGAGGGCAATGTGGGCATCGGGAGTTGCACTGAACACTGTAAGCCTCGCTGACTAGGCTTATAGTGTTCATGCTGCAATTCTTATTTTGGGATATGAAAGAACAATCTGCAGTCTAAAACTCATTTTAAAAATCGATTATAGCACAAAATGAAAATACAGAATTTATAAGAGCGTCAAAAATCTCAAAAAAAAAATTATATATATATATATATATATATATATATATATATATATATATATATATATTTATTTATTTATTTATATTAAAAACTTTAGGTCACCCCCCCTTTCCATATAACAATAAAAAAAATACCTAAATGATAAATATAAATATCATGGGTATCACTGCGACCGAAAACGCCCGTACTATTAAAATATTTTTTTTTAAATTACAACACGGTGAATGGCGTAACAGAAAAAAGGGTCAAAATTGGCGATTTGCCATTTTTTCACTGCTTCTCTTACCCAAAAAATAAAAATGTAATAAAATGTGATCAAAAAGTCACACACACTCCAAAATGGTATCAATAAAAACTACGGATTGTCCCGCAAAAAATGAGCCCCTATATAGCTCAGTATACATAAAAAGTTATAGGGGGTCAGAATATAGTGATGTAAAAAAAAAAAAAAAAAATTTAGAATTCTACAGCTTCCCACTAAATTGTATGCCATAATTAATGGTGGCATTAGAAAGTACAACTTGTCCCACAAAAAATAAGCCCTCATACAGCTACGTGAATGGAAATATAAAAAAGTTATGGCTCAAGGAAGCTAGGGAAGAAAAAACAGAAAAACCTCTGGTAGTTAAAGGGTTAAACGAGGCCTTGCGTTTCCTGCCTGTCATTGCGGAAATGCCATTCACATGCATGGACTGCAAATCTGTCCCATTGGAAATGCAGTGCACTTTGCACTCTGCATTACAGCTATTTCTGTAGCACAGTCATACAGGGAAGGCTGTCAGTCACAAAATATACCACCCACTGGACTCCTAGACCCAGAATGAGCAGAGATATAAAGGGGTTGTCCGGGTTCAGAGCTGAACCCGGACATAACTCAATTTTTACCCCAGGAGCCCCCCTGACGAGCATCGGAGCAGTTCATGCTCCGATGCTCTCCTTTGCCCTGCTCTAAATTGCACAGGGCAAAGGCATATTTGGAGATCAGGTGACGTACCGGGGCTCTCCATGGGGCTGCCAAGAAGCCCGGTGATGTCACCGGCACTGATGAGCAGGATTTAGCGGTGCCCTAGCCAGTAAAACTGCTAGGGCAGCGCTAAAGCCCGCCCATCAGAGCCAGGGACGTCACCGAACACAATGCGGGGCGGAAGTGTGTTATTGAAAACAAAAGAGACCTTGCCCTGCGCGATTTAGCGCAGGGCAAGGAAGCGCATCAGAGCATAAGATGCTCCGATGCTAGCCTCAGGGGGGCTGCCGGGGTGAAAATAAGGGTATGTCCAGGTTTAGCTCTGAACCCGGACAGCCCCTTTAAATGAAGAAAGAAGAAGTTGCTTTACAGCTTTTCTTATTAAACTATATATCAATCTAGTCAGCTGCTCCTGGCCGTCTGCCTGAAGGTTTAACTGCATTTGTCTGCTTTAAACCTACAAAACTACTATTTTTGTCTTTTTGAAAATAACTGGTGACTACCTTTCCTCCTCCATATCAAAGACTGCATTCAACACTATATATTTTTATGCTACCAATTCCATTTTTAAGCTGAGTCATAAGATCATCTGTAAGTGTTACTGCCTGTGGTCTTCCACAAAAAGTGATGGGTGTTTAAAATTCATGCAAACCATTAAACTTACCCATCTAGATGGGTCACTTATTAAGTTAATGAAAAGGACAGAGAGCCTAGTGCGACGAAGCTCTTGTGATGTGGCACATGACACAGCCATGAAACACTCGGCACAGGCTTTCCGCACACCCCACACATTGTCGGAACACAGCTGGAAAAAGCGAGGTAACTGGAATAGAGAGGGACAGTTTTAGGATGTGCAGCTAAGTAGTCTGTGCTCAAAATCTTGTCTGATCATTTATATGCACTCACCAGCATCTTCTCTGTGGCTTCTTGGCCTACAACACTGCAGATATCACCAAAATTGGCTGCACAAACCTTAAAAAAAAAAAAAAATGAAAAAGAGAAAAAGGATTACCATGAAAGCCACAATTTTATTTGTAACCTACAACTGTTGTTCAGTATTTAGCATAAGGGTCCATTCACACGTCCGCAAAATAGGTCCGCATCCGTTCCGCAAGGGACGTGTGAATGGACCCTTAGTGTGTGCAAGCAGCAGTGCATACACAAAAAAGATATTGCAGCCAGAGCTTAGGGTCCATGTGCATGGAAAAGCTCAGATCTTCACAAACCAGCCTCCCAGGCTGCAATATTTAGTCTGGGCAGCCTTCCTGAACGGCTTCAATTCCAACAGAGGCATTACAGGAAGACTGCTCATTACCCCAACTGTCCGTTACTGGGTATGGCCGGGTTACATGAGACAGAATTGTACTTCTTCCCATGCTACACACAGCATACTGTGGTCAGTAGTAAAAGAGAAGCAACCATATGTAGCTAATACAGTAGAACATTTTGGTGTGTATTACCAATGATTGTTTTGCAGTACAATCCTCCTATCTACTGCTGTTTTAGATGAAAATTTGTGCTGAAAGTTTTACGCACAGTACCCTATATTAGGAAATAAGTTGTTCTTTTCTGTGACACTTTCGAAGTCGCACTAAATATCGGTATGACCATTTCCAAAGCTTTAGGTGACCACATACCTTACGGACATGAAACATTCTGCAGTCACAACACATTTCACAAAACCGGGGAAGGATCAGTCTCTCCGTTATATCTTTACCCACCATTGAGGCCATTTTGCACATTATCTACGAAAGAAACAAAACAAAAAGGATTACAAACCACCACATGTACAAGCAGTGCGAAGAACAGCTGCGAAAAATACGTACAAAAACCATAACCAATGTTTTAAAAACACCCTCACAGTTACTGAGAAAGTTGTTGAGATGTATTCCCAATGGTACACTGAGCTCCTGACGTTTCACTGTGCTGCCATATCACCAAACTTAATATTGCATACCTACTTACCATAAAGATGTGTGATATCACTGGTGATATTGTATATACATACCTCTATATCTATACACAAACATATGAAAATCGACTTCATCTGGGCGGGTTCATCCCCTAGACTGGGGATAAAGTTTCTAATGAGACCGAAGGTGGGGGGGGGGGGCGGGTGTTCTTCAGGTGTGGGACAGATGCGCAGTTTCCTCAAGGTGTACGTCCTTCCCGGGTCCTATGACGCCCATATTTGATAATCCTAGCTTCCCGATGGGAGTGGAGCGGGGGGAGATATAGGTCTTACGCAAGGAGGATAAAGTTAGAGTGTATCAGCTGGTAACGAAGACCTCCGTTCGCCCTTTGGACTCTTTCCCGGGACGAAGTCAGAGGGGGGCTTGGATACATTATAACGGGGTCAAGAATTTTATTTTATCCCTGGGCTCGATCGCTACTCTATCCAGGGACCTAACATCCTTTGAGGCGCTATGTATGCAAAAATCCCCGCCTACTCATTTGGTGTCTCTGGTGTACGGGCTGCTTCAGGAGGGTGGTGGACCTCCCTCCTCCTTGCCCTATGTACGGGCGGGGGAGAAAGAATTAGGCAGGGAATTCTCTGCAGAACAATGGGTTAAGGCATTTACGCTGTCTCACAAGTTCTCCATCTGTTGCGGGCCGCAGGAGAAAAATTACAAGATCCTCTCCAGATGGTATAGGACTCCTGCCGTCTTACACTCCTTTTATCCGACATGCTCAAATATATGCTGGAGGTGTGAGGGGGCTGTTGGCACGATGTCCCATATTTGGTGGCAGTGCCCAAAAATGGTTCCTTTTTGGACAGCACTGAATGATCTACATAATCAGGTATCAGGTTCCACGACCCGATGGACACTGGAAGGGGCTTTGCTATCGCTGGTTCCAAGCCCCATTCGTTTATTAAAGCTGGCCTCCTGAGATTTTTTGTTCAGGCGGCCCGTTTGGTGGTGCCGAGGCACTGGTAGTCTAGGGATGCCCCACATGTGGGGGAATGGTTGGAGACGTTCGAAAATATACATAGGATGGAGGAGTTAATAGCAGAGGATGAAGGTTGGGACCAGAAGTATATGAAATTATGGACGCTATGGCTTCTTTTTAAGGGGTCTCAAGCGTTCCACGATTGGCTAGATCGGGCCAATAACTCTCCAGTTGCTCTGGAATGACTAGATGAGGTTTCATGTTAGGATACCTTCCTTGTCTGTCTCCCTTCCCTTGTGTGTCTTGTTATGTATGTACAGTCGTGGCCAAAAGTTTTGAGAATTACATAAATATTGGAAAAGTTGCTGCTTAAGTTTTTATAATAGCAATTTGCATATATTCCAGAATGTTATGAAGAGTGATCAGATGAATTGCATAGTCCTTCTTTGCCATGAAAATTTAACTTAATCCCAAAAAAAAACTTTCCACTGCATTTCATTGCTGTCATTAAAGGACCTGCTGAGATCATTTCAGTAATCGTCTTGTTAACTCAGGTGAGAATGTTGACGAGCACAAGGCTGGAGATCATTATGTCAGGCTGATTGGGTTAAAATGGCAGAATTAACATGTTAAAAGGAGGGTGATGCTTGAAATCATTGTTCTTCCATTGTTAACCATGGTGACCTGCAAAGAAACGCGTGCAGCCATCATTGCGTTGCATAAAAATGGCTTCACAGGCAAGGCTATTGTGGCTACTAAGATTGCACCTCAATCAACAATTTATAGGATCATCAAGAACTTCAAGGAAAGAGGTTCCATTCTTGCTAAGAAGGCTTCAGGGCGTCCAAGAAAGTCCAGCAAGCGCCAGGATCGTCTCCTAAAGAGGATTCAGCTGCGGGATCGGAGTGCCACCAGTGCAGAGCTTGCTCAGGAATGGCAGCAGGCAGGTGTGAGCGCATCTGCACACACAGTGAGGTGAAGACTTTTGGAAGATGGCCTGGTGTCAAGAAGGGCAGCAAAGAAGCCACTTCTCTCAAAAAAAAACATCAGGGACAGATTGATCTTCTGCAGAAAGTATGGTGAATGGACTGCTGAGGACTGGGGCAAAGTCATATTCTCCGATGAAGCCTCTTTCCGATTGTTTGGGGCATCTGGAAAAAGGCTTGTCCGGAGAAGAAAAGGAGATTTTTGTGAAACTCACCTGTAAAATCTTTTTCTCGTCTTTTCCATTGGGGGACACAGACCATGGGGTATAACTTAGAGATATTAGTAGGAGGGACACTATGCAAATGAAAGAGCTCCTCCTCCTCGGGCTATACCCCCCGACTCCACCAGGAGGAACTCAGGCGTTGTACAAGCAGTAGGAGAAGGAGCAAGAAAAAATTATGGAAACCATCGGACCCAGCCATAAGGTCCAACCATAAACAGAAACTGAACTAAACACCCCTCCTGCAACAGGCAGAATGGGTGGGAGCTGTGTCCCCCAATGGAAAAGACGAGAAAAAGATTTTACAGGTGAGTTTCACAAAAATCTCCTTTTCTCGTACTTTTTTCCATTGGGGGACACAGACCATGGGACGTCCTAAAGCAGTCCATGGGGTGGGAAAAAAAAAACCTCAGCACCGCCAGGAGGAACGTCCAACGGTCAAACAGGAACCACAGCCTGCAAAACCATGCGGCCAAAGATCGCATCAGCCGAAGCCAGTGATGCAACTGATAAACTTCGTAAAGGTATGTAAGGACGACCAGGTGGCCGCCTTACACAGCTGAGACGCAGAGGCACGATTGCGTCTTGCCCAGGAAGCCCCCCACCGCCCTACTGGAGTGAGCGGTAATCCTAGCCGGGGGAACTCTACCACAAGCGTGATAACCCGCGGAAATAGCCGAGCAGATCCAGAGCGTCATGAACGGCGGACGGAAGCAGTAGCCGCGAGATACACCTTCAGGGCCCGTACGACATCCAGGGAATGCAGTTCCTTGGGTTAGCCGGAGAAGGGCAAAAGGAAGGCAGGACAAGATCCTCATTAAGGTGGAAGGGAGAGACCACCTTGGGCAAAAAGGAGGGGACCGGACGGAGCACAACCTTATCCTGGTGGAAAACCAGAAAAGGCTCCTGACAGGAAAAAGCGGCCAGCTCCGACACCAGTCTGATTTAAAAGCTTGTGATGGGATTTGAACTCACAGCTTCTGCATAATAGCCCAGAACTTTAATCACTACGCTATGTAGCTGTATTAAGTTATGGCCACAAGGAAGACCACTTTCCAGGTGAGAACAGTCAGAGAGACCCCCCTCAAAGGCTCGAAGGGGGCCGACTGCAGAGCGCGCAGGACCAAATTGAGAGCCCAAGGAGACAAAGGGGGAACATACGGGGAAACCGAATGTGCCACCCCCTGAAGAAAGGTCTTCACAGGACCCATAAGAGCAAGGGACCTCTGCAAAAAAAAGACGGCCAGCGCCAAAACCTGACCTTACAGGGAACTAGGCGACAGTCCCTGCTCAAGCCCAGACTGAAGAAAAGACAGTACCACCGGGATGGAAAAGCGAAGGGGAGGGAACCCCGAACTCTCACAAAAGGACAGGAAGGCCTTCCAGGTACGATAGTAAATCCGGGAGGAAGAAGACTTCCTCGCTCTGATCGTGGTCCTAATCACTGAATCCGAGAACCCCCTCTTCAGGATGGCGGTTTCAACAGCCACGCCGTTAAACGAAGAGACCGTAAATTCTGGTGGAAGAGCGGGCCCTGAGACAGTAGGTCCTGTCTGTCGGGTAGAGGCCATGGGGCGTCCGCCAGCATCCGAGCCACGTCCGAAAACCACGCGCGGCGAGGCCACCCTGGGGCGATGAGAACGGTCGGGATCACTTCCGCCTCGATCTTGTGTAGAACCTTTGGTAGGAGAGGAAAAAATAGGGGAGGCTGAAGTCCCGCCACGGAGACACCTGCACGTCCATCCGTACGCCTTCGGATCTCGGGCGCGAGCCAGGACACTGGGAGCTTGTTGTTGAACCTGGACGCCATTAAGTCCACATCCGGACGGCCCCATCTGTGGCAGATTTCTTCGAACACTTCTGGATGCAGAGACCACTCGCCTGGATCCACCTTGTTGCGGCTTAGAAAGTCCGCTGTCCAGTTGTCCACTCCTGGAATGTAAACTGCTGACAACACTGGAACGTGCGTCTCCGCCCACGTCAGAATTCTCGTCACCTCCTGCATCACCATCCGGCTGCGGGTCCCGCCCTGATGGTTGATGTGAGATAGAGATAGAGAGATAGAGAGAGATCACCCTCAGTTCCAGAATGTTGATTGGAAGGCGAGACTCTGCCGCCGACCAAAATCCCTTGAACCGTGCGAGACTGGAGAACGCCGCCCCAACCCAGGAGGCTGGCATCGGTGGTGACGACCGTCCAGGAGAAAGGATCTCCCCGACCTCAGGTTCAATGGGGATAGCCACCAACGGAGAGCTGCCAAAACCCGCTGAGACAAGCGGATGCGATCGTCTAGACCCCGAGAGGTTTTTGTCCCAGAGGGAAAGGATCTCCTGTTGTAACAAGCGAGTGTGAAACTGGGCATATGGAACGGCTTCGAAAGAGGCCACCATAAGACCCAGGACCCGCATGCATTCCCGTATGGAGAGGAACTGGGATCGCAGTAGATTCGACACTGCCCCCTGGATCTGGGAGGACTTGGAGGGTGGCAGGAACACTCTGGCGGACAAGGTGTCCAAAAACCATTCCCAGGAAGGGGAGCTTCTGGGATGGGAGCAGAGAGGACTTTGGAAAATTGATTATCCAGCCGAACTGTTCCAGAGTCTGAACAGTGATCCGGACACTGTCCTCGGCCTGCGGAAGCGAGGGGGCTTTTATCAGGATATCGTCCAGATAGGGCAGCAAAGGAATGCCCCTGGTACGAAGAAGCGCCATGATCGGTGCCAGGATCTTGGTAAAGACCCGAGGGGCGGTTGCCAACCCGAAAGGAAGGGCGACAAACAGAGTGACGAGCCCCAATGGCGAAGCGCAGGAATCGTTGGTGAGATTCTGCGATCGGAACATGCAGATAAGCGCCATGGATGTCCACGGACGCGAGGAACTCCCCTGGAAGAAAATAAATAATAACGGAGCGGAGGGAGAAAAAACGTTCCGGTGGTCTGGACGCGAACTCCATCTTGTAACCAGACGTTACAATCTCTAGAGCCCATGCGTCCTGAACATGAGTCCAAATCTGCTGATAAGAAAGCAGGCGGCCCCCCACCACGAGGGGTGGGGGCGCCACTTCATGCAGAAGATTGCTTGGGAGCGGAAGGGCGGGTCGACTGTGTCCTCGGGCGCCAGGTAGGCTGGGGTTTGAAAGAGGGCTGCTTGCGGGAGTCCTGTGACCCTCCTGCAGAGGAAGCAGGCGACGACTTGTTCGCAGAGAAGCGGCGAAAGGACTGGTACCGAGAACCGGAAGTCCTCGCCCGAAAGGGTGCTTAGCCCTAGCCTGGGGAAGGCGAGTGCTTTTGCCCCTAGTAGCGGCAGAGATGAACTCATCCCGTTGAGCCCCAAAAAGTCTGGAACCCTCAAAGGGGAGGTACGCAAGGGAACGCTTGGAGGAAGCGTCAGCATCCCATACCTTCAACCAGACCTCCCTGCGTTGAATGACCGAGAGGGCCGAAACGCGGGCAAAAAAGGGACCAATGTCCATGGAAGCCTCACAGAGGAATTTGGAGGCCTGAGACATCTGGAGAATCAAATCCAGCGTGTCCGCCGACGCACCTTGGTCCGCCAGGTCTTGGTGATTGCGCTGCAGCCACATTGAGAGAGCTCTGGCCACCCATGCCGAGGCAAAGGCAGGTCGCAGGGACGTGCCCGCCAGTGAGAATATGGATTTTGCCAGAGAATCTAGGCGCCTGTCCACAGCGTCCTGCAGAGAGGAGCCGTCCAGGACAGGGAGGGCCGTGTTTTTGGCCAACCTGGCTACCGGGGGGTCCACCCTAGGAGGAGAAGACCACTTCTCCACGCTGTCCGCCGGGAAAGGATAGAGAGTATCCATGCGTTTTGTGGCGGAAAACTTCTGATTAGAACGGGTCCATGCCCTGGCTATGACAGCGGAAAATTCCTCATGGACCGGAAAGACAGCAGCCTCTGGTTTTTTGGGAGGAAAAAGGGCGAACTCCCTCCTAGTGGAAGGAGGAGAATCCCCTTGGAGATTAAAGGTGTCACGGACAGCCGCTACTAGATCAGCCACCATGGTGGAGAGCTTTGGCGGAAGGTCCCGCTCCGTGACCTCGTCCAAGCCGGACAATTCCCTTTCAGACCTGCGCTCCCTAAGGGGGAGGGGGAGAGGAGTCTGAGCAAGCTTCTAGCCGAGGGTGAGAAGCGGAGTCATCCGAGGAGGGATGCTGTCGCTCACGCTGCCTCTTAGTAGTCAGGCGTCCTCTGCAGGAACCACTGTGAGGGGACGGAGTGGTTGGCGCCGCAGGATTGGAAACGGACATACGTTCTATGAAAGACATGGCTGCCTTGGCGAACAGGGCCAAATCAGCGGCCGCGCTGGACATGGCAGATGCCCAAGCGGGGGCCGCAGGCTCCGCAGTGACCGGGGGGGGGGGGGCTGGACTGGGCAAGAGAAGGGGGAGAAAGGTGATTCTGTCCAGAGGCAGGGCAGGAGGCACAGGCACCAGTGACCGAAAGTGGGAGCAGACACTCCAACAGGACCCCATTGGGGTCTGAGAAGAGGTCTTACCGGACTTCGTCTCAGGCATGATGGTCTCTTCACAAAAGTGACTGGAATCAGTACAGAGAGAAAAAATCCTACCGCTCAGGCATCCAGAGAGGAGCGGGGGAGCAGCCGTTCAGTGTAAGAGCTTCTTAGCAGCAGCAGGAAGGAGCCGGAGTTCGATTAGGCTCCGCCCCGGCCGCGATTAGGCTCCGCCCCCGGTCGCATCATAGGAGCTGGAAAAGAGCTCACTGTGTAAAGAAGGGAAAGAAAATGGCCCCCGGCGCCGCTCAGCGTGGAAAAAACTAAAGTAAGGCGTCCCCAGCAAGGGGGATGGCAAGCCCAGAGAAGCGGAGACCGGAGGGGGAAGTGCTCAGAGACATGATATGCCGGCAGAAAAGGAGCAGGGACATCCAGAGACGCATGCCCAGTTAAGTGCCTCCATGACCCTTGCGCCCCAGACAGAACAACAATGCCACCTAGATCCCCATTCACCCAGGAGGCCCATAGGTCTCAGAGCAGAGAGGGAGGGAGGGGGACGACACACAGAGGTGCAGCTTCATACTTATCTGCTCCTGCAGATCTTCTCCCTCGACTCCAGGACCAGCAGGGATGCACCTCTTCAGACATCTGACTCCTTGCTCAGGAGTGCAGTGCTCTGGAGGAGGGTGGCAGCAGGCGACCCAGGAGCTGGTGGGATGCCGGAGCTGACAGGTCGAGCCCGGATCCACTTGCCTTCTTGGGGGGGATAATGGAGGCAGCCTGACAACGTCCAACAAACGGCGGCGGGCACTCCATGGGGGACCAGGAAGGCGCAATGCCGACCTGCGTCCCCAGCTGGAAGAAAAATAACAAAAGGGAGACGAATGAAAGTGTCAACCTCCTTCACCAGATACTAAGCAAAGACTGAGTTCCTCCTGGTGGAGTCGGGGGGTATAGCCCGAGGAGGAGGAGCTCTTTCATTTGCATAGTGTCCCTCCTACTAATATCTCTAAGTTATACCCCATGGTCTGTGTCCCCCAATGGAAAAAAGTACGAGAAAAGGTGAGCCCTACCATCAGTCCTGTGTCATGCCAACAGTAAAGCATCCTGAGACCATTCATGTGTGGGGTTGCTTCTTATCCAAGGGAGTGGGCTCACTCACAATTTTGCCCAAAAACACAGCCATGAATAAAGAATGGTACCAAAACACCCTCCAACAGCAACTTCTTCCAACAATCCAACAGTTTGGTGAAGAACAATGCATTTTCCAGCACGATGGAGCACCGTGCCATAAGGCAAAAGTGATAACTAAGTGGTTCGGGGACAAAAACGTTGACATTTTGGGTCCATTGCCTGAAAACTCCCCAGATCTTAATCCCATTGAGAACTTGTGGTCAATCCTCAAGAGGCGGGTGGACAAACAAAAACCCACTAATTCTGACAAACTCCAAGAAGTGATTATGAAAGAATGGGTTGCTATCAGTCAGGAATTGGCCCAGAAGTTGATTGAGAGCATGCCCAGTCGAATTGCAGAGGTCCTGAAAAAGAAGGGCCAACACTGCAAATACAGACTCTTTGCACAAATGTCATGTAATTGTCGATAAAAGCTTTTGAAACGTATGAAGTGCGTGTAATTATATTTCACTACATCACAGAAACAACTGAAACAAAGATCTAAAAGCAGTTTAGCAGCAAACTTTGTGAAAACTAATATTTGTGTCATTCTCAAAACTTTTGGCCACGACTGTATGTGTACTACGGGTCAATTATTCCTGGGATTGCGGGATGCTATTCTGAATATGTCTTACAAACCACGTTCAGTAGCCTAAACGAACAATACTTTGATGTGCATTCTGCAATGTAAATGGACATGATGTCTTATCTATTTGTGCTTTCATCTTTAATAAAATTGATTGAACAACAAACATATGAAAATCTAAGGGACTGCCTGAGAGACACTACAGCGCTCCGCTATCTCCAGCAGTCTCGCGGAGATGACCAGAGTGGTAACGTGCATGCTCAACCATCACTCCATTCACACAATGGTCCCCTGTACTAGTGACTGGTTGAGGTCCCAGTAGTCAGACCATCCACCGATCTAGCTTCTCTTTAAGCAGTGGGATGATTTCTTCTAACCAGAATAGCCCCTTAAAGTTCAATAGTCTACATTTGGATTAATTCATGCATCGTACATATAATCGGGAAAGTTGCAGCTGGTAAGTTATGTATAGATTAGGGCTGAAACGATTACTCAAATTAAAATCGATAAACTAAACACAAAAAATCCTCGATGCAAATTTTTTGCATTGATGATTCGTTTGTGCCATGTGACCACAGAGTCCGTGCTCCTGACAAAAAAAATAAAAAATACCTAGTAGCCATTGGCTCCTGAACTGAAAAATTTAGGAGCCAAATCGAAACCAAATCAAAATTTTGGTATCGTGACGATACGCCAATCAGATCGGCGTAGGGTTGATTCAATACCAAAATTTTGATTTGCTTTTGTCACCATAAAAAAGTATTGCGATACTCAATACCACGCGAAAAAAAAAAAAAAAAAAAAAAAGCTGCGTGCATTTCGCATTTTATGAAACGTTCGGCCCATAATAGAACAGTCCTATCCTATTTTTTGGGGTGACAAGGTGACAAAAAAATGGCGAATCGCATGGATTTTATTTATTTCTGTTACAGCGCTCACTGAATAGGAGATATTTTTTAATAATTTATTGTTTGGACTTTTCGGACGCAGCGCTATGTAATATGTTTATTTATTTATTGTTTATATATTTTCTATGTAAAATTGGGAAAGGGGGGATTTAAACTTAATATTTTAGGGTACTTTCCCACTAGCGTTTTTCTTTTCCGGCATAGAGTTCCGTCACAGGGGCTCTATACCGGAAAAGAACTGATCAGGCATATCCCCATGCATTCTGAATGGAGAGTAATCCGTTCAGGATGCATCAGGATGTCTTCAGTTCTGTCATTTTGACTGATCAGGCAAAAGATAAAACCGCAGCATGCTACGGTGCAATGTGTTTTGCACGCGCGTGATAAAAAAAAACTGACTGCGGTACCCAGACCCAAACTTCTTCACAGAAGTTCAGGTTTGGGTTCAAGGTTGTGTAGATAAATAGAGCTGGAGGGGTTAAAAAATAAATAAAAATAATTTAACTCACCTCAATCCACTTGTTCGCGCAGCCAGCATCTCTTCTGTCTTCATCTGTGAGGAAAAGGACCTGTGGTGACGTCACTGCGCTCATCACATGATCCATCACCATGGTAATGGACCATGTGATGAGCTCAGTGACATCACCACAGGTCCTTTGACGGGTCCTGAAGAAAGAACAGGAGACCGGCAGCTACGCGAACAATTGGAGGAGGGGAGTTCATATATATATTTTTTTTAACCCTCATTGGCACTGCACCACCAATGTTTATTATACTGGGGTGTTGGGGGGGGGGGGGCGCACTGCGCCACCAATGAAGATAACTGACCTGTTAATACAAATACAGGAGGCAGGTGCCGGAATCAAATAGCCGGCACCCGACCTCTATGACAGGGAGCTGCGATCCGCTGCAGTTAACCCCTCAAGTACCGCACCCTGTCATAGACGTCGGGTGCCGGCTATGTGATTCCAGCACCCGCCTCCTGTATTTGTATTAACAGGTCAGTTATCTTCATTGGTAGCGCAGTGGCCACAGCCCCTCCCCTCTGTCTCCGGTCTCTCTTCTTATTGGCGGCGGCAGCAGCAGCACAGGGGGGAGGGGGGGGGGGAGAGAGACGCCTCCACTGCGCTGCTGAGAAGAACATCGGCGGCGGGGCAGAGAACTATCATCTCCGGTGCCCCGCCGCTGTATTCAATGGCAGAGCTGCGGCGGCGGGTCTAGTCACAAATGGCGACAAGACTAAAAAGTCTTGTCGCCATTTGTAAATTCTAAGTCGCATTGGTGACCATTTTGGTCGCCATCTGGAGCCCTGAGAGTGTGAGTGAAGAGCTTGCCCGCCTGCCCGCACAGTGCTGCACTGGATCCTGACGTACACACATCATCAGGACTAATAAGGATAGTGCATCGTGTGAAAAAGAGGATGGAAGATTTCTGGAGTGTCAGCAGCACCCCTACAGGAAAGGTAAGTATTTTAGTTCACTGGGGCTACAGCTGGGCACTGATGGCTAGGAGGGCGGAGTGGGGGAACTGATGGTAGTGGGGGCAGCTGGTGGCATTGGGGGGGGGGGGGGGGGCTGATTACACTGGGAGGGGAAGCAACTGATGACATGGGGAAGCTGGTGGCATTGCTGGAGGAACTAATTGGATTGGAGGGGAACTGGGGGGGACTGATGGCAGGGGCGCTGATGAGTTTCTGTAAAAAAAAGTTTTAATATGTTTTTTCTTATTACTCTATTAACTGTCGGATTAATCTGTAGAATACTTAATTACTAAAATAATCGATAGCTGCAACCCTAGTATAGATAATACACAAAAAGAAACCTATTTGCTGCTATCAAGGAAGGAAGTCTTTCAAATAGACCAAAATTCTGGCACAGCCATCTAGTGTTTGACAATAACTATTGAAACTGGGCAGGTTTTACCCTAATGACACAGCTTTCCGGCAGGCTGTTTCGGCATAGGATGCCGGGAATCGGCTGGACAAAAACTGCTGCGTGCAGAGCTGTTTGTCCGGCTAATTCTCGGCATCTATGCAGAGTTTCAGCCGGATCACCGCCGGACCATATTACTGTTAATCGGGCCGGACAGCACTGCGGCAGCATCTGGCAGTGACGGATTTGGCAGCCTGTTCCCGACTGGAACAGGCTACCGGATCTGTAAATGCTAGTGTGAAACAAGCCTAAGAAATACAAGAAAGACAATCTTCAGACTCACCGCTACAGCTTCAGTCTTGACGTCATCGTTGCTGTCTGGGGCAGTGAGATCAATGAGCACCGGACATACTTTACTCTCCACATCTGACCTTTCTATCAGTTCCTGCTCCAGTAACACCAGCAAAGCTGCTTGACTTGTCTTCCTTACCTGAAACAGTTATATTACATAAATATTTTTTGAATTTCCAGAAATTGTTAGTCTATACTGCTAAAAAAAAAAGCTGATGAAAATAAAAAGTTAGGAGCCGGTAACCACATGTTGTAGTAGAGAGTTCTGAAGTGTAACCAGCTTTTGGCACGGTCACTGAATAAAAACCCAGTTATCAATGATGTTTGGGAAGTATGGAAATCGTGGAACTACATCTCCAAGCCACACTTTTAAACCACAGGCCTATGGCCTGAGATATTATATTGGGCACTGCACAATTTTAAATATTTCTATGTACAATTCAATGAAAAAAACTCAAACCTGGTTATTCTGGTCAGCGAGATACCTCACTACAATGGGTAAAAGATATTTGGAGAAAGCGTGGGGAATTGATGGCCTGTTTTCTTGGCAGAACATTGCAAGGTGAGGCACTTGTTCCATGAGTTCAGCACGTACTGTGGGTTCTGCACAGAAAAGAAGACAGGTCATGCTCAGTATTGCTTAAAGGAGTTGTCTTTAAAAAAAAAGGAAAAAAAAAAAAAAGTTTGCGTCAGATATTGGTGGCATCTCTCTAGAATGGGGCCCTAAAGTACCCTTGAGTAGCCACCTTTCCATTCACCTCTATGGGACTGCTGGAAACAGCCGAGCCAGCATTCAGCTTTTTTCGGAACTTCCATAAAATTGAATGGAGGGTGGCTGCACTTGCGCAGTTTGCTCTCATTCACTATGGCAGCCCCATTTTAGATATAGGAGAGGGTCCCACCTCCGGGACCAGCACCTATATGACATTGGTGGCATTTGCTAGAGAAAGGCCACCAATGCCTCAGATGAGACAATGCCTTTAAGTGATGACCTATCCTCAGAATAAGCCATAACTAGCTAATAAGCAGGGGTCCTACATCCCACCCCCCCAACTCCACTGACATAAGTCCGCACCAGAGTTACATAACACTGTTGACGTTGTAGTGGCAGGAGCTTGCTACTACAGCACTTCTCGCAATTACTTCACTGGGAGCAGCCACATGGCGGCGAGTGCCCGCTGTTACAACTTTGCTGGTCTTGGATGATGATGGAGCTACACAAACCAGCTGATCAGTGGTGGTGTGGAGTGTCAGACCCCCACCGATCAGCTAGTAGGGGACTATCAGAATCTAGGCCATCACATAAAGGGGTTGTCTCATCTGAGACACTAGTGGCCACCAATGTCTGACAGACACTGGACAACCCCTTTAAAGAGGACCTTTCATGGATCCAGACATTATGAAATAACTAGCAGGTTATGTAGGGCATAGTGCAGGGATGTAATATCGCTTATTAGTTTGCTGCTGTGCTCCCGTTCACTTTTCCCTCCTGGTATGCTAATGAATAGCATCGGTACAGGGAGGAGGAAACTGCCTGGTTTCTCTGTGGGAGTCTACTTCTCCCTGGTTGTAGCGCTGTCCAATCGCAGCAGAGAGCGTCAGCCAGGGAGAAGGTGAGTATTTTTTTCTCCCTGGCTGTGATGCCCTCCGCTGTGATTGGACAGCGCTACAACCATTGATGATCGGACAGTCTCCTCCTCCCTGTACCGATTCTATTCATTAGCATAACAGGAGGGGAAAGTGAACTGGGGCACAGCGGGCGAATAGAGCGGCGCCCAGAAAAACTAGTAAGCGATATTACATCCCTGCACTATGCCCTACATAACCTGCTAAGTTATTTCATAATGTCTGGACCCATGAAAGGTTCTCTTTAAAGTTGATTGTGACAGATAGAAGATGCATCCAAGCATCACATACATTGCAGGGACACGTCAGTTCCCATTATAAAAATGAGTACATACCAGAATCTTCGGAAAGTTTTGTAACCCTCTCTAGCACAGCAATACAATCTTTCTCATCATCGCTGACTTCTTTTAAGGTGTCCAGTAAACTTCGCGCAACCATTTGTCTGCATCACAAACAAGGACAACTGACATTTGTTTAAAGGCAAAATAGGAAAAACAACAGCTCATATTACAATACAAAAATAAGAGACGAAATCATTTGTGCAGATATGAAATTATGGACAGAACCAACATTGTTTGCCACTACAAGCCTTCCACAGTCTCACATTAAAATTCAGTGCACATGAGGACTACACGAAGAGAAAGGAAAGAGGAGGCCTGTTTTCTTGGCACAAGACCGGGGGAATCAGCTGGCTGGAGAGGAACATTTTCTTTTTTGGCTATATAAAACTTCACAATCTAACAAGCCCCACATTTGCTTTGGTCTTTAATAGCTACTAACACAATTTCTAAAGTAGGAGAAAACATTTCAATGTCTACTATAAAAAAAAACAACAAAAAAAAAACCAAACACTTTCAACTAAACAGCTCGACAAATCTGTGCATCTCTAAGGATATTTCCGTCAGGGATCGGCAAAAACGCTTCAGTTACAACAATACAACCGCCTGCATCCGTCATGAACAGATCTGGTTGTATTACGTCTTCTATAGCCATGATGGATCCGTCTTGAACACCACTGAAAGTCAATGGGGGACGGATCTGTTTTCTATTGTTCCAGAGAAAAACGGATCCGTCCCCATTGACTTACATTGTCTGCCAGGACGGATCCGTTTTGGTGTCCGCCTCCAGAGTGGAGGCAAACTGATGCATTCTGAGCGGATCCTTTTCCATTCAGAATGCATTAGGGCAAAAACGCTAGTGTGAAAGTAGCCTTATAGACGAGGCCTGCTGCCCATTGGAAAGGCAATGAGTAAAGACCAAAAGGTTTTAGATTAGCCACAAATTCCTGAAGTACTACTTATCTTGTGCCGAGTTATAGCCTTTATTAGGGGTACACACAGCGTAACAGAAAATACTACTAAACAAGCGTAAAAGAAAGCCGCACGAGTTACAAGCAGGTTTTGCGTTTTGTGTTTTTTGCTATAAGACGTACTAACATAGTCCAACACAAAGATAAAAACTACAAGTCTATGTACTTACCTGTTAAATATATTTTCACTTGCAGCGTACTTGTCCAGTCTTCCAAGAGGGGTCAACATTTCATCTTGTGAGACAAAGTCCAAGGCTGAAGGTAGAATAATCACATCAGACTCTGAGCTGTAGTCATCCACACCAACTAGCAGAAACATCAGAAACATGGCTTGAAAAATCAAGATATATTAAACTACCAAACACTGGTTGTTGCACTTCTGTGGTCTGTTCTCCAGTCAGATACAGACCACCCGTGCCACTATCACCTGAAAAGCAACACATTTTGAGGAATTCTGTTAGGCTTGCTTTCAACAATTGATGGGATCACAGATATCGTGCAAAAAAATACTACCAAACAATGCACTTGTCAATTGCTTTTTTTCTTTATACAGAGGGACAGTTAGCCGTGTCTGGACCATATCAGACTGCACATGGAAATGCCCCACCGACAAGGGGAACAGTAACTATACTATCAATTTATAAGAGTAACGGCTCAAACTAGAGATAGAAGATAAAATACTTGTGAATTGTTATTTTATTGGCAATACAAGTAATTACTAAAGGAGACATTTCTGAAGAGCAGACACCCCCATCATGGTACATTAAAGCAATATAAAAGATGATGGCATTCAAATAGGTATTACAAACAATTATGCTTTTTTTTAAAGCAATCTGTTGGAGCTCATTCAGACGGCCATATAATTTGTTCCGCATTTTTGCGGAACGGGTGCGGACCCATTCATTTCAATGGGGCCGCAAAAGATGTGGACAGCACACTGTGTGCTGTCTGCATCCGTTGTTCCGTTCCGCGGCCCCGCAAAAAAAAAAAAAATTGAGCATGCCCTATTCTTGTTCGCAATTGCGGACAAGAATAGGCATTTTCTATGAGAGTGACAGCCATGTGCGGAACGCACACGGGCCGGTATCAGTGTTTTGCGGACAGCAAAACACATACTGCCGACTGAATGAGCCCTTGCTCATGGGCAGGGTCCAGTGTTTTTGTTATCTCATGCAAAAGATACATCACCTGTCAGCTCTGTATTTCAGGCCACAGAGAAACATGGAGACTGGATTTTAGTACATTTAGACCTCAAGCACATCAACGTATGTTTGGTCTACATCTGATCCGCATTTTTTGCGGGTTGGATGCGGACCCGTTCACTTCAATGGGGCCACAAAAGATGCAGACAGCACATTCTTCGCGAGTTTAAATTACTGTAATGGCCAACATGGAGTAGAATGTGTACGGCTGTGTCTGCAAAACCATTGGTCACCAACTTTCTGCTGCTTAATGCGTATGGCCTCCATAAGAATGCAAGCGTCACTGTGAAGAGTCCACGCACCGGACACTACAGGGGTTGTCACAGAATCAGCCCCTATCCTCACGACATCCCCTCTATTCACCCAGCAGCAGCTCTGGCCATTGCAACCCAACCATGAACTGCATGCAATTGCCCTGGCAGCAAACCTGAAAAGTTAACTACTTTGTGACGAATTACTGGAAAAGTAAGGCTTCATTCACATCTGCGTCGGGCATTGCGTCACAGATTCCTTTGGTGTCGGTCATGTACCGGATCAGCCTTTGGCTGGCAGCCATTTTTCTGTTCGGATGACGAAAAAGGAATCCAACACAGATGTGAACAAGGCCTAAACCAAGTCAAAAGAAAGGAGACGTTCCCCATTAAATGTGCTCTTCCATTGCATATGCGGGGTGTAAATGGTTTTAGGCGCTTGTTCACATTTTAGATGGGTGGGAAAGAGATAAAAGCAGATGCATTAATCTGTCAAATGGACATAATCTTCCATTAGAGTACATTCACACGGGATGTAACCGCTGTGGAGTGTGGTAAATCTGCCACATCTTACAGCACCAGCAAAGTGGATGAGACTTAGGCCCCCTGCGCACGACCGTGTCCGTATTTCAGTCTGCAAACAGATCCGCAAAATATGGATGCCTTCAGTGTGCATTCCATGTTTTTACGCACATCCATCAATAGAAAGGGCTATGCTCATCGGCAAAGCGGATCAGAACAGGACAAACTAATATATGGGTCCACAAAAAACACTGCCGTGTGCATGTCCCCATAGAAAAGAATGGGTCAGTGGGCTCGCTTCAAAAAAATTGCACATGGATGAAAAATCTGGTAGTGTGAATGAGGCCTTTCAGGAATCGCAGAAACAAAAGTGCAGCGTAAACTGACTTGCGCCGAGTTTTCAATCTGCAGCATGTAAATTCTGCAGACATGCCATCGTAGAAACCAGCCCATTTCAGGAGGTTTTTGAAGCAGTGGATTTTCTTGAGAGAAATTCAGCGGTGGAGTCATCCCCTGTTATACCATTAAAGTGGAGAAGAAAAAAAAAGTCTTGCCAGGAAAGGACAGTGGGTCCACAATATATGGGCAACAGCCGTTTGTGCATCACATAACGGATGTGGACTTATTCACTTAAATGGGTCCGCCATCCAGAATGGAGGTACGGAACCCCATCGAAGCACTACGGAGTACTTCCATGGGGTTTCTCTTCATCTCGCCGCACCACAAGGTGAATGGGTCTGGATCCGTCTGTGGCTCATCAGTCTGCATGAGGCCTAAAATGTATGCTGCTTTAATTTGTCCAGTAAAATGACTGCCCCATGATAGGAACCCGACAGACTTTATAATAGTCAACATGGTCCTCTGGACCCCATTGGGGTCAATCATGTGCTGAATTGATCCTTGGCCTCCAATCAGTTCTTCTGTTCTTATGATGGAACAGCAGGGCAGAAACTGATGTGAAGAAAGCTTCACTGTGCAACCTCCATACAGTTACTATGTCCTCCTGCAGGGCATATTAAAGTGCGACTCTCACTGATTTTTTTTAAAAATCAGGTGACCTTATAGGCATACCAAATGCACTGAGATACTGTGCATTGGGTTTTGGCCAGACACTCGCATGCTCAGGAGAAGCTGCAGAAGTGTATAGCCATATTCAGACTTTGTGGAGCTGAACACGGATCTTACAAAGTAATGGGCAAGCAGCTGAATCCCTCAAGAATAGGGGGGGAAATACCCTGTCTGAACATACCCTAAGTCCCCAAATGCAGACAGAGAGAAAGGGTTAATCATCGAATTTAGGAGTCTCATTCAGTCCCATTGCCACAGGTGTATAAAATCCAGTACATAGCCATGCAGCTTGCAGCCTTTACAGACATTTGGTCGTTCTAAAGAGCTCACTGAATTCCAGTGTGGTCCTGGATGCGGCCGCTGCAACAAGCCAGTTCATGGAAGTTCTTCCCTCCTAGATATTCCACAATGAGCTGTCAGTGGTATTATTGCAAAGTGGAAGAGTTTAGGAACCACAGCAACTCAGCTATGAAGTGGTAGACCACGAAACGTTACAGAGAGGGGTCACTGAGTGCATCATGTCACCAACACTGCAGAGATCCAAACCTCCTGGCATTAACATCAACACAAAAACTGTTCCGGGAGCCTCATGGCACGGGTTTTCATGTCCGAGCTGCTGCATGCAAGCCTTACATCACCAAGCGTCAGAGGGAGTGGTATAAAGCACGCTGCCACTGGGCTCTGGAGCTGAGAAAACACGTTCTGTGGGCGATGAATCACGCTTCTCTATCTGGCAGTCAGATAAACAAGGGTGGGTTTGGCAAATGTCAGGAGAAGGTTACCTGCCTGAATGCATTATGCCAACTGTAGAGTGTGGGATTGTTGTTTAGGGGATGGCCTAGGCCCTTTTATTCCAGGGAAACGTGATCTTAAATGTAATCCCATTAAGACAACTTATCCCCCCCTAACCAAAATGGTCAGGGGTGAGACTGTTGGGGGCGCCTGTCAATCATGAGAATGGCGGTCCATGCTCCCCAATTTAAATGAAGCAGCAGTCACACATGCTCAAACAGTGAGCACAGGCCCCCCCACGGTCATATTCATGTAGATCAGAAACGTATCCTGTAGTACTATACTGTACACTGCCTGATCATCGCTAAGGAGTGTTCATACGAATGCTGATTAGCAATAATGTACCTTTTAAGGGTGCCACCGATTACACGATGAACGAGCTAAATGCTCTGGATCTTTTATATCGTCACTTAAATCATTGTTTGCCGGCAGCAGATTGCGCCATCTCTGTCTAAACAGCATCTTTTCTGTATGGGGATGAACGATGGCATTGGTGATCGTTCCTCCCCATACTGTGGAGGGGACCGTGGCCTAAAAATGCAACTTTCTTCTCCACTGACAAGCAAGCGATTGTCAGGAAGGAATGCGGACAATACCTGGTGGATAGGGGATAAGTTGTCTTAATGGAAAACTCCCTTAAATGCTTCAGCATATCAAGAAATTTTGGTCATTTCTACGCTGCCAACTTTGTGGGAACAGTTTCTGTTCCAGCATGACTTTACCCCAGTGCACAAAGCAGGGTGCCTAAAGGCGTAGAAGAACTTGCTACAGCCTCTTCAAACAGCTGATCGGTCGAGGTGCTGGGAGTCGGACCCCCCCCAAGGATCACATACTGATGACCTATCCTGAAGATAGGTCATCAATAGGGATGAGTGAACCTGAACTTCACCGGATTCAGGTGGGTTGGGAAAACGAAATTCATGGGCGGAATGCAAAACGGAAGCCTTTAAGAGGCATTTCGTTTTGATCTGTCGTAATAGAAGTCTATGGCCAAGCATAATTGATCCGTCTGGTTTCCGTTACGCAGGAAGGAAAACAAAGTTCTGCATTACGGAAACCAGACAGATCCATTATGCTTGGCCATAGACTTCTATTACGACGGATCAAAACTAAATGCCTCTTAAAGGCTTCCGTTTTGCATTCCGTCTACGAATTCCGTTTTCCCAACCCACCTGAACCCGATGAAGTTCGGAAACACTCGGAAAACCCCTTTAATGATTACGAATTTAGAATAACAGCTCCTGTAGGTGTAATGTGTCCCCAAACTTCTTCAATCAAGGGCAATGCAGGCAGACTTCCACCATACATGTACAACGGATGCCACAAACTGGTTAAAATCCCCACCACAAGGTAAAGATCCATGCGGATTTTGTTGTGGAACGTTTTTGCAGCGTGTGAATCAGATTTCTTAACATCTCAGTGATGTTGCTACTACTGTAATTGCCTATACGACGAGGAAAATCCACAACGTTTAGGACACTTGTGCTCTACAACACAGGCACACAGTAAAGCAGACAGAATGGCAGTTTAAAGGGTTTCTCCACGATTTTTATACTGATGGCCTGTTCTTAGAATAGGCCATCAGTACCTGATCGGTGGGGATCCAACTCACTGGCACCCCCTGCTGTTGGGCTGTTTCCGAGTAGCCATAGAGCTAGAACCACACATCTTTATCCAGTATGTAGTGGACAGAGGTTGTTACTGCAGCACTGCGCCATTAAAGCGAACAATTGTGCCGATGTAACCAGTTCTGATCGCTATACCATGGACAGAGCTGTGTAGTTAAGGTGCTAGAACTATTGCTGAAAAGCTGATCAGTGGTGTGCTGATCTGTTATTGATGACCTATCCTAATAGTTGATGACAATCCTGGAGAACCCCCTTAAAATACCAGTGTGCATAAGGCCTAAGCATAATTGAATACTCTGCTTACCTGTATTGGGTACTTATTCACATGGATAGGTAAGCTTATAGCAAACTACGCATACAAAAGGAAACCTTACATAGTTTATATGCATGAAAGAGAAGCCACGTGTCCATTACTTACATCCATCTATTTCTTCCTGGACATCATCTTGCAGCAGCGACAAATCTACAAGAAACACAAATACTCAGTGTATTAGACTCCTGCTGATAATGTACTGCATAGAGTATAAAAGCGAAAAGCAAACTTCATGCGTACAGAGACTGTCATCCACTAATAAAAGGGAAACCATCAGAAAAGGGACGAGACACAAAAAGCGTCCCTTTATTATTATGACTGTGGAACAATGGGCAAGATGAATCTGTGCTTTCTGCCCTGAAGGAACGGCCTGTGTACACAAGATGCACCCGTCATACGTCTACACTGCGACTAAAGTGGAAAATCTCTCATCTGCACAGTCTGGAGACCAGCCCTTGATGCAGAGAGTTTCACACTACATTTCTTTACAGAAAATCTTTTTGTCACGTGTGGAGCAACAACCACCACTGCCAGACGTCACATTAAGAAAACACTGCATTTTTGGTAGTGGAGCATTTTTAGACTTGTCTATAGTGAAGGAAACGTCTGGATAAGGCCTCATGCACACGGCCGTTGTCTTGGTCCGCATCCGAGCTGCAGTTTTGGCGGCTTGGATGCGGACCCATTCACTTTAATGGGGCCGCAAAAGAGACAGCACTCTGTGTGCTATCCGCATCCGTTGCTCCGTTCCGTGGCACCGCAAAAAAAAAAAAAGTCCTATTCTTGTCTGTGCTTTGCTGTTATATTAAAGGCTGTCCGTGCCGTTCCGCAAATTGCGAAACGTGCAGGGGCGCAATCCGTGTTTTACGGATCCGCAAAAACACACAACGGCCATGTGCATGTAGCCTAATACTGACAAAAAAAAAAAAAGCCATCCCAATAAAAAGGCTTAAAAAAAAAAAAAAAGAAGAAGAAAGAAAAGCTGATCAGCTGTGGGCGTCGCTTCATGTGCGTTCTGCTTCCTCTTCATTACACTGCTCGTCTACGGGATTCTGACAGGCTGCCCGTGAAGCGTGCCTCAGGCTCGGCTTAGAAAGCAGCTCGCTATGACAGCACTGGCAGCCTTCACAAGGCCCCAGGCTGTCACAGAACTCAGAGCTCCACGATTTAGGGCTCATGCACACGAACGTGTGTACTTTCCGTATCCGTTCTGGTTTTTTTGCGGACCGTATGTGGAACCATTCATTCCAAAGGGTCCGCAAAAAAAACAAAAGTGACTCCGTGTCCATTCTGCAAAAAAATAGAACATATCCTATCATTGTCCGCATTATGAAAAAGGATAGTACTGTCCTATTAGGGGCCAGCTGTTCCATTCCGCAAAATACAGAATGCACAAGGACGTCCTAGGTATTTTTTTGCATCTCTCAAACCTCTCATATAAAAAGTGGTCGCTGAGGGGTTAAACAACCGATAATGGCACTATCGCCAATCCCAGTCACTGTGCGACAGGATGAGCCATAGGTCTACTACCTCAGTTTTACATTGGAGCTTGTCTACGTTTAGACTAGGGATGAAACATCCGAGATCAATTCACATAAAACTTCGTTAGAATACTGTACGGAGCGAGCGCTCCGTACTGTATTAGAATGTATTGGCTCCTAGGAGCCGAAGTTATTATTACTTTGCGAAGTCTCGCGAGACTTTGGGTAATAACTTCAGAAATGTATTCCTACTGTTAAAATCCCTTCACCGAACTCAGGTTCGGTTCCAAGGTACCACTTGGAATTGAAACAGAATTCGGTAAAAGGTTTATAACAGTAGAAATTAATTTATGAATAACTTCGGCTCATAGGAGCCAATACATTCTAATACTGTTTTATGCAAATCGACTTTGAATGTTTCATCCGAAGTCGATTCGCTCATCCCTAGTTTAGACGACCAAATGTGACTCAACATGGCTTAGACCAGGAGCAAATTAACGATGACAAAAAATAAAATGTCCAAGCTGGCGGAGCGCGTTAAGGGATGTGCACCAGAGAAGCTGGCACAATGGGCAACAGATGCTGGGCACAAGGACTATTATATATTTGCCCTTGTTTCATTCCTAAAGTTGGCAATCTACAGCATTAAAGGGGGGTTGTCCAGCTTTTACTAGGCCAACCCTAGCTGAGCAGCGGGGGTCCGACACTCTGCCCAACGATCAGCAGGCGTATCTTTGTCACCAGGACACTGCACCGTCAACTGTGTAATGGACAGAGCTCCCATTCACTTCAATGGGAGTAGCACTGTAGTAACCAGCGCCCTCCATGACACAGCAGGCGGGGCAGTGTAGTTCCAGCCCCGACTACAGAGTTACACCCAAACAGCTGATCGGCAGAGCGCAAGACCCCGGCTGCTCAGCTAGTGTTGGCCTTGTAAAAGCTGGACAACCCCCGCTGAACCCATGACCACCCATTATGTCCCAACTCTCCCCCAAATGCAGAGGGGTTAGGGAAAGAATAGTCCGGCATGTAGGATCCCAGCTTGGCGGCCCATCTGTTCTCAAGAGAGATGAGGCAGCCCCCCATTACCAGGCCGAGCATGCATGTGCCTGCGGAGGAATAGCTTTCCACTGAACGACAATCATCTGATGGCCAACAAAACAGTCTTAAGCCTCATTCACACCTCCGTGTCCGCGCTCTAATCCGTGAAAAGGTGGTCTGTGATACACATGTACATGGAACACTGACATGTGAATGAGACTTTATAGATCTGATAGCTGTCATTTTCCATATGTTACGGTGGAGGACACAAACCTTCCGTGGAGAAAAGGACTACTACCTCCATGGTGGTCCCTCGCTGTCCACCATATTATACAGGGATAGATCTCCTGCTGAAGGAGCACCAATTCCTACAGCTCTGCCCCTAGAATCTACCGCCCTCAAACACATCTAAGATAAGCGTCCCAGGTGTATTTTGGCAGCAGCTCATCTCTAAGCCACCAGTCTGGGCATGCGCGTCCACCAGCAGCACCCAGCTTTCCCATATGATTCTAGGATCCAGGCTCCTCCACACTGACCGGTGACAGCAGACATCCCGCACACACTCTCCCGCACACAGTGACACGCACACGGCGCCGTGCCTCTCACCCGCCATCTTGTGCCCCAGGCTGCGCCGCTACATGGAGTCTGCGGCCGAACAGTCTCCGCCTGTCACCCGGGTGTGAGCAGCGGCCGTACCGGGGGGTGTGCGCTCGATGAGGGGGGGGGTGTCCCCGCTACGTCCCGGCTCTCCAGCAGCTCCCCGGATCACACACACATCACCCAGCTCATCCGGACACAGCGCGCCGCCTCTTCCTGTGAGCACATCCCCCGCGCCTCCCCTTCCTGAGCACACACCTCATAACACGCCTCTGCTTCCCGTCACGTCGGGGCCCCTGCCCTGAGAGGCCTTATGTGGCGCGGGCCTCCAATGCCCTGAGAGGCCTTATGTGGCGGGGAGCCCCCCTGCCCTGAGAGGCCTATTGTGGTGGCCCTACCCCCCTGCCCTGAGAGGCCTTATGTGTCGGGGGACCCCTGCCCTGAGAGGCCTTATGTGGCGGGGGCCTCCTGCCCTGAGAGGCCTATTGTGGTGGGGGCCCATGCGCTGAGAGGCCTATTGTGGTGGGTCCCCCCATGCCCTGAGAGGCCTATTGTGGTGGGGGCCCATGCGCTGAGAGGCCTATTGTGGCGGGTAGCCCCCTGCCCCTGAGAGGCCTTATCCTTATGTGGCGGGTAGCCCCCTGCCCCTGAGAGGCCTTATGTGGCGGGGAGCCCCCCTGCCCTGAAAGGCCTATTGTGGTGGGGGCCCATGCGCTGAGATCTTCACGGGAAGTTTTTTTTTTTGGAGCGTATCTGCTCCAAAACTTCTCAAAATATTCTCCAGTTCATTTCAGGATTTTATATTCATGTCAAAGATCAAAAAATTAAATTAAATAAAAATATTTTCTTTTAGCAAGAAATAAGGGTACGGTGACACTGGGTGCACGAGAGCTGTCGCGGCCAGGATCTCAGTGTAGCGTTGATCCCATAGAAATGAATAGGGTTGCAGCTCCAGTCGCACGCGTGCCGTGACTGCAACCCCTGAAACTGCTAGGTTTTTGTTTGTGATTCATGGGTCTCGGCACAGTGGTGACTTATAATGCAACGTTATTTATTTCATCTACTACCCTCTGATGATCCTGACTACGACCGCTGTCGTACAACCAGTGTAGCCGTACCCTTATAGTTAATGGGGTCGGCGGGCATTCAGGTACCGTCCAGCAATGCCCGAACTCTTGCTGCACCTTACTAGAGGTTTCCTTGCTTGTATACAGTGCCTTGCAAAAGTATTCACCCCCTTGACTTTTTTCATGTTCTGGTGCATCACAACCTGGAATTAACATGGATTGTTTGAGGATTTGCATCATTTAATTTACAGAACATGCCCACAACTTTGAAGATTCAGCCCCCTAAAGTCAATACTTTGTAGAGCCACCTTTTGTGGCAATCACAGCTCCAAGTCGCTTTGGATAAGTCTCTATGAGCAGTTGCCACATCTTACCACTGGGATTTTTGCCCATTCCTCCTCGCAGACCTGCTCCAGCTGCTTCAAGTTGGATGGTTTGCGCTTGTGAAGAGCAAGCTTTAAGTCTGACCACTGATTTTCTATTGGATTGAGATCTGGGCTTTGACTAGGCCATTCCAACACATTTACATGTTTTCCCTTAAAGGGACACTGACAGGCCAAAACAGCATATATAGTTAGATATATGACATTACAGGTCTTATACAGTCTTTTAAAAGCATATAACTATCCCCCCTGTCCACCTTATAAAGAGCGAAATATAAAGTTTTATAACCTGCTTCTCTGGTCAGCAATCTGCCCAAGGGGCAGCGTTTCATGTGAAAATGCGCCCAGCCAGCCTTCCCAACTGCTGTTCTTAAGCCCCGCCCAGCTCATCATTATTCACTTCGCTGGGCGGCGGCTACAACTCTCCCCAGTCCCGATCCTGCGCAATTCAATCCTCCGGGCATCGTTCATTCCCAATCTTCTGCGCCCCGCCGTGCCGTTAGATCGCGCCTGCGTACACACACCAGCCTGCGTTTTCGAGGCAGCTGCTGGTGTGTGTACGCAGGCGCTATCTAACGGCACGTCGGGGCGCAGAAGATTGGGCATGAACGATGCCCGGAGGATTGAATTGCGCAGGATCGGGACTGGGGAGAGTTCTAGCCGCCGCCCAGCAAAGTGAATAATGATGAGCTGGGCGGGGCTTAAGAACGGCAGTTGGGAAGGCTGGCTGGGCGCATTTTCACATGAAACGCCGCCCCTTGGGCAGATTGCTGACCAGAGAAGCAGGTTATAAAACTTTATATTTCGCTCTTTATAAGGTGGACAGGGGGGATACTTATATGCTTTTAAAAGACTGTATAAGACCTGTAATGTGATATATCTAACTATATATGCTGATTTGGCCTGTCAGTGTCCCTTTAAACCACTCGTGTTGCTTTAGCAGTGTGTTTGTGGTCATTGTTCTGCTGGAAGGTGAACCTCCATTCTAGCCTCAAATCACGCACAGAGTGGTAAAGGTTTTGCTCAAGAATATCCCTGTTTTTAGCACCATCCATCTTACCCTCAACTCTGACCAGTTTCCCAGTCCCAGCTGCTGAAAAACATCCCCACAGCATGATGCTGCCACCACCATGTTTCACTGTGGGGATGGTGTTCTTTGGGTGATGTGTTGGGTTTGCGCCAGACATAGCGTTTTCTTTGATGGCCGAAAAGTTCAATTTTAGTCTCATCAGACCAGAGCACCTTCCTCCATACATTCCACATACCTTTTCGCAAACTCACAACTTGCCTTTTTGTTTTTAGCTGAAAGTAATGGCTTTATTCTGGCCACTCTGCCATAAAGCCCAACTCTGTGGAGCGTACAGCTTATTGTCGTCCTATGTATGTTTGGTGCTCCTGGGGGTCATCAAAGATTTGGATATTTTTCTATAACCTACCCCTGATTTGTACTTATCAACAACATTGTCCCTTACTTGTTTGGAGAGTTCCTTGGTCTTCACAGCAGTGTTTTGTTAGTGATGCCTCTTGCTTAGGTGTTGCAGCCTCTGGGGCCTTTCAAAAAAGGTGGGTATATGTAATGACAGATCATGTGACACTTAGCTTGTACAGTCGTGGCCAAAAGTTTTGAGAATTACATAAATATTGGAAATTGGAAAAGTTGCTGCTTAAGTTTTTATAATAGCAATTTGCATATACTCCAGAATGTTATGAAGAGTGATCAGATGAATTGCATAGTCCTTCTTTGCCATGAAAATTAACTTAATCCTAAAAAAAACTTTCCACTGCATTTCATTGCTGTCATTAAAGGACCTGCTGAGATCATTTCAGTAATCGTCTTGTTAACTCAGGTGAGAATGTTGACGAGCACAAGGCTGGAGATTATTATGTCAGGCTGATTGGGTTAAAATGGCAGACTTGACATGTTAAAAGGAGGTGATGCTTGAAATCATTGTTCTTCCATTGTTAACCATGGTGACCTGCAAAGAAACGCGTGCAGCCATCATTCCGTTGCATAAAAATGGCTTCACAGGCAAGGATATTGTGGCTACTAAGATTGCACCTCAATCAACAATTTATAGGATCATCAAGAGCTTCAAGGAAAGGGGTTCAATTCTTGTTAAGAAGGCTTCAGGGCGTCCAAGAAAGTCCAGCAAGCGCCAGGATCGTCTCCTAAAGAGGATTCAGCTGCGGGATCGGAGTGCCACCAGTGCAGAGCTTGCTCAGGAATGGCAGCAGGCAGGTGTGAGCGCATCTGCACGCACAGTGAGGCGAAGACTTTTGGAAGATGGCCTGGTGCCAAGAAGGGCAGCAAAGAAGCCACTTCTCTCCAAAAAAAAACATCAGGGACAGATTGATCTTCTGCAGAAAGTATGGTGAATGGACTGCTGAGGACTGGGGCAAAGTCATATTCTCCGATGAAGCCTCTTTCCGATTGTTTGGGGCATCTGGAAAAAGGCTTGTCCGGAGAAGAAAAGGTGAGCGCTACCATCAGTCCTGTGTCATGCCAACAGTAAAGCATCCTGAGACCATTCATGTGTGGGGCTGCTTCTCATCCAAGGGAGTGGGCTCACTCACAATTTTGCCCAAAAACACAGCCATGAATAAAGAATGGTACCAAAACACCCTCCAACAGCAACTTCTTCCAACAATCGTTGACATTTTGGGTCCATGGCCTGGAAACTCCCCAGATCTTAATCCCATTGAGAACTTGTGGTCAATCCTCAAGAGGCGGCTGGACAAACAAAAACCCACTAATTCTGACAAACTCCAAGAAGTGATTATGAAAGAATGGGTTGCAATCAGTCAGGAATTGGCCCGGAAGTTGATTGAGAGCATGCCCAGTCGAATTGCAGAGGTCCTGAAAAAGAAGGGCCAACACTGCAAATACTGACTCTTTGCATAAATGTCATGTAATTGTCGATAAAAGCCTTTGAAACGTATGAAGTGCGTGTAATTATATTTCACTACATCACAGAAACAACTGAAACAAAGATCTAAAAGCAGTTTAGCAGCAAACTTTGTGAAAACTAATATTTGTGTCATTCTTAAAACTTTTGGCCACGACTGTACACAGGTGGACATCATTTCAATAATTATGTGACTTCTGAAGGTAATTGGTTGCACCAGAGCTTTATATGGGCTTCCTAACAAAGGGGTTGAATACATATGCACATGCCAAGTTTCAATTTCTAAACAATAGCTTTATTTATATATTTTTCTCATTTTACTTCACCGACTTAGACTATTGTGTTCTGATCCATCACATAAAATTCAGATTAACAAAACATTGAACTTAAGGCTGTAATGTAACAAAATGCGAACAAAGTCAAGGGGGGTAAACACTTTTGCAAGGCACTGTAGCTGATACATATTACTGGTGCCTGTGAATACACCAGCAATATGTATTAAGCCTCATTCACACGTCAGTGTTTAACGGATGTGTGCTGTACGTGTTCTCCACGGACAGCACACATCCCCATTCATTTTAATGTGTGTATTCACAGTGTTTTAGCACGGTCCATGGATTCGTGTTTTTACCACGGATGCATGCTCTATTTTGTCCATGTTCACGGATCCACCACGCCCATTATAGTCTATGGGTCAGTGAAAACCATCCGTGTTGCATCTGTGCTTCACGGATCATTAAAAAGAGATTCTATGAAAATTATTTTTCAGCTGTTCAGTGTCCTAACACGGATCCTTCACGGACAGCTTCACGGATGCATCACTGACCACTTGCACACGGATTTGAGCATGGACGTGTGGATGAGGCTTTAGCTTTCTGTCTACAGTTAGCCACGCAAAAATACAGCTCGATAGATGGAGAAATAAAAAAAAAGTTATGGGTGTCAAAATGCAGCAATGCAAAAAAAAAAAAGTTATTTTTTTGTTGTATAACATAATAGCAACTATATAGATTTGGTATCGAGACTCGGGCGGACAAAACCACTGCATGCAGTGTTTTTTGTCTGTCCAGATCTCCGCCGGACACCAATATAGTTAAAGGGGTTATCCGAGACTAAAAAAATGCCCCCCATAAGCGCAGGCCCCTCACACTGATTCTACTTACCTGGCTCCCTGCGCCGCTCCTGGTCCCTGCACCGCTGCTGCTGCTTCTTCCAGTGCACTGGTGAAAACATCTGGTGTTGGGGGGAGCAGCCAATGGCAGTCGGGGGATGAGCCTACCTAGCGTCGCCTGCGATGGGGAGACTCGTCCCCGCCTGCCATTGGCTGCCCCCCTCCCCGACACCAGATGTTTTCATCCACGCACAGGGAGAAGCGGTGAGCCTGGTAAGTATATTCAGTGTGAGGGTCCTGGGCATATGGGGGACATTTTTAAGTATTGGATAACCTCTTTAATGGAACCGGTGGGCATTCCGGTACCGCCTGGCAATGCCGGATATAGATAGCTGCGGCAGGCTGTTCTGTGCCAGAACAGCCTCTCTGATTTCTTGCCGCGTATGTGAAACTAACCTAAGGCTATAGCCCTTTATTATTGGTTAAATGAGGGAGAAAAAAAAAATCTGGAAGTCACTCCTGGGATATCTACATGTTAGGGCTCTTTCACACAAGCGGATGCCGTGCGGGTAATCTGCTGCGTGAAAGAGAGCCAAGCCCCGTTCCGGACAGCAGAGACACGGAGCAGTAACATGATTGATAATGCTCAGTGCCTCTCTGTGATCTTTGTACTACAAAATCGCAGTGAGATAAAGTTGTCCCTGTGATTTTGTAGTAAAAAGGTCACAGAGAGGCATGGAGCATTATCAATCATGTTAATGCTCTGTGTCTCTGCTGTCCGGAATGGGGCTTGGCTCATTTTCACGCAGCAGATTACTTGCACCGCATCCGCTCGTGTGAAAGAGCCTTAAGGCTGACGACTTACCTCCAGGCTATAGCGTTATATATTGAGAAGAGTGGTTTTCTATACTTAGAAAGCTATTACATATTGCAGATTTCTTTATAATCATATATTGTGCCTGTGAATAAACAAGTAATGAATTTGATTTCTAAGCATGGAAAACCACTATTCTCAATATGGTAATTCTATAGTAAGTAGTGTATATGATATGTAAATGCTAGGACACAGCCCTGCCCTCAGCATCTCTAGCCCTGTCAATCAAGGGTAGGATGGAGTGCTCAAAGCGTTCACTGTATGGGATAAACACATTTATATTTTAATAGTTTGTGCATCTTGGGACGTGGTGATGCTGATGATTGTAAATTTTTTAGTGCTTTTTTTTAATATGGGAAAGGAGGGTAATTTGAATTTTTATATCTTTTTTTTTTCTTTCATATGTTTAAAAACTATAAATAAAATGTTTAAAGACTTTTTTTTAAAAAAATTCACACTCCCTTTAAGTCCCCCTACGGGATTTAACATGCAAGTGTGTGTTACTTTTCTCATCTACTCCAATGATTTAACAGGCAGAGCTCCATAGGAACTTCGCTGTGGCAGGCCTCAGAGCCTTCAGAAGGCCCGAGGCTGCCATAGCAACCAAATAGCTCCTTCAATCTCAGCTTGGAGGAGCACTGTGCTTCCAGTTCCCGAATGGCTCCCCAATGTCAAGTTCGAGAGAGCCGTCTGGATGCTATGACTGCCTTCTAAAGGCTCTGAGGCCTGCCACAGTGAAGTTCCTATTTTCCCCACTGACCAGGACATCACGATCAGCTTCTGAGTGGGTACCTTGTTTAAAGTGCGCACTTCCCCCATACATGTACGGCGAATGTCCTTAAGTGGTGAGAGGTCTTGTCTGATCAGAAAAAAAAAATCAATGGAACCTGTACAAAATGAAAAAAAAAAAAAACTTTGCAATAAACCTGATGTGGTAGCCTGGCATTACCATATATTAGATTACCCATTCATTAGAGCACTATTTAATACTGCATTTCTTCTGCAGTGAAATGCATGGCATGCGGGGGCAGATTTAACCCCTTCATGACTTCTGCCGGACATGTGGAGTGGAGTAAAAGCCATAGCTAGCGTGTTCCTGCTGTTTGATACAGCAGACACCCGGGGCTAATGTATCACGGTCGGCGTGGCTATCACATACGTGACACAGAGGGAGGGAACGAGGAAGGCCCTGCCCAAGTGAGAGGGAAGATGGTGACCCCTGACTCACCTGGCGGCTGGCACCTGGCTGCCCTGACGTCCCTAGACGGGTTCCTCACCCGTACGCCGATCACGTGCCTAAAGCCCTGGCTTTCCCTGAGCTGAGCCCTAGGTAGTGAACAGGGCGATGGGAACACTAGTCCGCACCACTAACTCTAAGGGAAAACACCAAGGGGAGGACAGACAACACAGACTCAACATATATTCCCAGGTGGGCAACAACAAGAGACAACAATAAGCCAAACAGGGATCCGGAGGGTAGCACACAGGAACGACAACCAGGATTAACCACTCCAGTGGGTCAGTATAGATGTCCAGGCAGGAAGCTCTATAACTGGCAACTAGAGAAGTGTGAGGGGAGAATATAAGGAGGTAGGGAGTGGCAGACAAGAAACAGCTGAGGAGGAGAAGCTACGGATCCCTGAGAGAGACAAAAAGGATAGCAAGGCAAACACAGAAAACAATCATAAAGAAACACCGTGATCTTTAGATATAGAGCGCGCAGCCACCCGCTGCGACTTCCTGACCCCAGGTATAACGGAGTCAGACGTGGCTCTTGATACCCTCGTGACATAATGTCTGCGTTCGGTGGTACTGCCGTCCACAGCCATTTTAAATTTCAGATACTGTGGTCAAATGTGACCATGCATCTGAGAAGGCTAAAACCTGGAAGCACACACTTTCGGTGCAGGAACCCTTCCCCCTCCCCTGGCAGAGATCCGGGAAAGCGTTCTATGTGCACATAATGAGCCTGTACTAGGATTCCAGGCTCATTACTTGTATATTAAAGTTCAGGCCAGCAGGTGGCAGCACTGAATTGTAATATAGCAATTTCTGTATAAGGTAATGGACCAAAATTCTATTATTCTATACAAATTGCAATCTGATGATTGCATGTAGTGGTCCACTTGGGGACCTAACAAAAGTCTTGAAAAAAATTAAAATTCTAATCCGCCCCCTTTCCCAAAAATAAACAATAAAAAAAATAACATTATGGGCATCGCCGCATGCGAAAATGCCCTTACTACTAATTAGTTCTAAAAATCCCATACGGTGAATGGCGTAACGGGAAAAAAATTAAAATGGCAGATACGCTGTTTACTTCCTAAATTTAACAAAAAGTTATCAAAAAGTCATACTCATCCCAAAATAGTATTAGCAAAAACTACAGATCATCCTGCAAAAAAATAAGCCCTCACACATCTCCGTAGACATAACTATTAAAAAGTTATGGGTGTCAGAATATGGCAATGCCAAGAAAAAATTTATTTTTTGCAAAAGTTTAACTTTTTTTCAGTATTAAAATACAAGAAAAATTATACAAGCGTGGTATCGCCATAATTGTACTAACCTGTAGAATGAAGAGCCCAAGTCAATTTTACCGCATAGTGAACGCCGTAAAAACAAAACCCATAAAACTGTGGCGGAATAGCTTTTTGGAATTGGATTTTTTTTTTTCAGCTTTCCTCTACATTGTATGCCATATTAAATGGTGGCATTAGAAAGTACAACTTGTCCCGCAAAAAACAAACCCTATACGGCTACATGAATGGAAAAATTTAAAAAAGTTATGGCTCTGGGAAGGCAAGGATCGAAAAACACAAAAAGGGGTTAATCAGGAGTTAAATAAATTCCAAGTTATACTTTTTGCACAAAAATATTCACTAATCTGCTCAATTCCTCCTTCTCCATAATAGGAAGGCTGCAGAAAAGTTTAGGTTTACAGGCAAACCAGACTGCCATGATATAACATTCTGCCACTAGATGGCAGGTAAGAGCGTTAATGCAAATCCTAAGTGCATGAAATACATTTGTAAGCAATGCAGGGTCCTTTCACATGGCAGAAAGCATTGCAGCATTGCTATACAAATACCAGCTTTATAGGTTGTTTCACATACTTTAAAATGACATTGCAAGCCTCCAAATATAAAGAGAGGGTTTCTGAAAATCTATGCTGAAAAAGGATATTGCTCTACCACTAACCACAAACAGATGTGTGAAAGAACTGCCCTGGTTTAGGAAATACCGGGGCTAGGCGTTAAAATTTCTTATGCTAATGCTATGTTATTCAGATCCTTCCAATGTAAAGAGAAAATAATCACAGTATACTGAATGTGCTTGTGTATCTTTTTAGTTTAATGGTCTTAATAAGCATTATTAAAAGACAGCCCCTCGTTTTACACTCCTTAGATGGTGTGATCAGTAAAGGCTGCACCCCTTAAGGGTACTTTCACACTAGCGTTTTTCTTTTCCGGCACTGAGTTCCGTCCTAGGGGCTCAATACCAGAAAATAACGGATCAGTTTTATCCCCATGCATTCTGAATGGAGAATAATCCGTTCAGGATGTCTTCAGTTCAGTCACTGAATGGCGTTTTGGAGGGAGGAAATACTGCAGCATGCTGCGGTATTATCTCTGTCCAAAATTCCGGATCAGTTGCCGGATCCGGCATTAATTTACATTGAAATGTACTAGTGCCGGATCTGGCATTAAAAATACCGCAATGCTGGATCCGTCCGCAGACCGGTAAAAATGTGAAAAAAATATATAACGGATCTGTTTCTCCAGATACATCCGGAGAGACGGATCCGTTCTTGCAATGAATTTGTAAGATGGATCTGCATCCAGATCCGTCTACATATGCTGTCCGTTTGCATGCAGATTGCCGGCAACGGAACTGCTTGCCGGATGACTCTGCCGCAAGTGTGAAAGTAGCCTAAGAGTGGCTGCACACGGTGCAAAAAATCCGCAAGAAATCTGCAAACCCACGCGTAATATGCAATGTATGCAGGTAGCCTTATGGGGTTAAATGGCAGAGATCAGACTTTTTCCAATCTTGTCTGCAATAACATTAAAAGGCAACTAAGAGAGGCCATAGGCCTAACTAACTGGGACAAAGTCCCAAAAAAAAAATACAGCCACAAAATGGGATATTTTTAAAACCATCCTAAAATCTAATTGTGAGAGGTCCATACCTTATGGGAATAAAAGGTTAAGGAACAAGAAAAAAAAACAATGTGGATAAATAGAAATGTAAAGAAAGCAATAAATGACAAAAAGAAAGCATTTAAATCACTAAAACAGGAGGTTGGCGAGGAAGCACTGAAAAACTAAGGAAAAAAATAGAATATGTAAAATGCAAACAAAAGCAGCCAAACTAAAGACCAAGAGATTAATTGCCAAAGAGAGTAAAACTAACCCTAAAATGTTCTTCAATTATATAAATGGTAAAAAGTATAATAGTGATGGATCATGTGACGGACCATGTGATGAGCGTAGTGACATCATCAAAGGTCCTATTCTTCACAAAAGAAGACAGAAGAGATGCCGGCTGCGCGAACAAGTGGATTAAGGTGAGTTAAATAATTTGAATTTTTTTTTTTAACCCCTCCAGCCCTATTGTACTATGCATTCTGTATTCAGAATGCTATTATTTTCCCTTATAACCATGTTATAAGGGAAAATAATAATGATCGGGTCCCCATCCCGATCGTCACCTAGCAACCGTGCATGAAAATCGCACTGCATCCGCACTTGCTTGCGGATGCTTCAGATTTTCACGCAACCCGATTCATTTCTATGGGGCCTGCGTTACGTGAAAAACGCACAAAGAGGAGCATGCTGCGATTTTCATGCAACGCACAAGTGATGCGTGAAAATCACCGCTCATGTGCACAGCCCCATAGAAATGAATGGGTCCGGATTCAGTGCGGGTGCAATGCGTTCACCTCACGCATTGCACCCGCGTGGAAATCTCGCCCGTGTGAAAGGGGCCTTAGGCCTTGTCAATCAAAGTGCAGATTGTGCAGTAGTTGCTGAGAGAGCAGAGCCCCTGTCAGTCATGGTTGCTTTTCTGCAGGAGATACCTGTTTGGTGCCTTAAAATGAACATCCATCTTTTCATACCATATCATTTTTAGGTCCAGCATTGTGTGTTGAAATAGTAACTTGAAGGGGTTATGCCATGATTGATGTAAAAAAAAATGAAAATCAGACATCATATACTGTAGTACATGACAATCTGTTTCTAAGGGCTCATGCACAAGAACGTGTGCGCCTTGTGGTGCGGACCACAAATAGCGGTCTGCAATGCACGGGCGCCAGCAGTGTACCCGCCGTTTGCAGATGCAGACCCATTCACTTGAATTGGTCCGAGATCCGCAAGATTCAGTCCGCACCGCAATGCGGAAGCATGGACCGAAATCCCACGGAAGCGCTCCGTAGTGCCTCTGCTCTGCTCCATATCTTGTGAATTGCAGACCCATTTATTCTAGTTAACCCAGCTCCTCCTCTCTAATACACCACTGTTGCTAGGCAGACAAAGTAAAATGAGTGAACATCCAAACTTGTAGAACAGTTACAACATCCCAGCTGGCAGCTCAGCGGGCGTGTCCTTTCTCTAACAGAACATATGGCTGGTGACTGTTGAAGATTTAAACTGAGCCCGTTTGACCAGTTCAGTAATGCCTCATTCACACAGTCAGTGTTCGGTCAGTGATTTCCATAAGTGATTTTGAGCCAAAACCAGGTGCGGCTCTAAACACAGGACAGGTGCAGATCTTTTCCATATACCTTATGTCTGGTTTTGGCTCACAATCACTGATGGAAATCGCTGATCAAAACATTGACTTGTGAATAAGGCTTAAGATGGACAAAAAATAAGGAAAAGATCAAACAGCAGGTGGCACTATACCAAATACATGTTATTGAATAGCTCACTGGCTATACTAAATTTATAACAAAAGTGTTCAGGTCCAGGTGCTGGTTTGTAATGTAGAATGTGTTTTGTGACACAACCCCTTTAAAGCATATCTGTTAGGCCTGTTTCACATTTGCAGTAAACAGATACGGCAGGCTGTTCTGGCCGGGAACAGCCTGCCGGATCCATGAATACCAAGCGCTGCCGAGATACCGTCCAGCCCCATTCACTATAATGGGGACCGGCGGAGATCCAGACGCAACCTGGCAAATATGCCGAGGAGCGGCCAGACAAATACCGCTGCAGGCAGCAGTTTTCGTCCAGCTGGCATATTTGCTAGGTAGCTGCCAAATCTCCTCTGGTCCCCATTATAGTGAACGGGGCCGGACGGTATCTCGGCAGCGCACTTAGGCGCCCGGTATTTGTGGATATGGCAGCCTGTTTACCGCAAATGAGAAACAGGCCATATTACATTAGACTATGCTGCTCTGTCCAGTGCATTCATAAGGGCGGAGTGCTCCTGTTTTCCTCTGGTGATTGACGGCAGGCTGCTGTGTATCTGCACACTCCAGCAGTCCCGCTATAAGAAGGGCAGTGGGACAGCAGCTCCCTTGATAAATACACTAGACCAGGCATGCTTAACCTTAGGTCCTCAAGCTGTTGTAAAACTACAACTCCCACAATGCCCTGCTGTAGGCTGCTAGCTGTAGGCTGTTCGGGCATGCTGGGAGTTGTGGTTTTGCAACAGCTGGAGGGCCGCAGGTTGAGCATGCCTGCACTAGACTACTAAACTATGGGTTTTATTTATGATTAGATATACGCCACTTTTTGGCATATATCTGTCGCGTGCAAAGATTTAAGGCTGTTAAGCGCCAGCGTTGGATGCATCTAAGTTATGTAGAGGCCGGCACCTCTACATAACTTAGGCACATGAAGTGCCAGCACAAGCGTATTAAGACCGGTGTCTAAAACTCTAATAAATGACTCCATATGTTTCCAGTGTATTCTTTTACAGTTCTAATTAGTCAAACAGCACGATCCCTCTATGATATCCGTATAACCCTTTACAGCATATAAAGTCCAAAAGTGAGAATCCCTTTAAAGGGGCAGGCCACAATATATTTGGCCATATACTGTATGTGTATAGATATAGGTAACTTACTAATATATACTCTTCAGAATGCCTGCAGTGATTTCTTTACCATCCAGACAGTCTTGCCTCTCCCTCCTACAAATGGCAGTTAATTAAGGGGCACATGACGTAACACCATCCATCAGCGCCTCTCACCCACTAAGACAAATTGTGCCTACAGTATTATCCTTCCTGGACTCATTTCCTGACAGTGAAAGGAAACTGGTGCAGGCGCAGTTCATTTCAGTGGAAGGTGCTGATGTGTGCAGTGGAGTTGGTTCACATGCACCTCCGTTAGCTGCCATTTGCAGGACGGTAGGTTGTCCAGACAGAGGACTTAAGTTTATTTAATGTATTTATATTTTCATTAAAAATGGGTCCACACCCTTCTGAAAAAACAGGCATATGGGGTCCCTGATGGCAGGCATTTATTGTTGAGTAGGTAAAAGTATATGTTTTCCTTCTCCAACCAACTGGCAATATTGGGTATACTGCTGGGGATAGTATACTCCAGTATATATTGTTACTCCCCACGTATTGCCAGACCCTGCATAGTCACAGAGATTCTCTCCAAATATATTTTTATGTATTTAAGTTTTAATGGCTTTATAACTATAACACCTGGATCTTAATACTTTTGTAATGGCATGTAATTAAAAATTTAGTATAGCTACTGAGTAGTGTTGATCGAGCACCAAAGTGCTCGTGTGCTTGAGTAGAACACTTCCCAAGCACAATGGAAGTCAATGGGAGAACCCGAGCATTAAACCAGGCACCCCCTGCTCTGAAGAGGGGAGGGTGTCAGGACTCTAGTTCGGCTTAGGAGTCCCTGCTCTGACTCCATATATAGCTATGTCCATATATGGAGTCAGTGCTTGGGGACACCCAGTGTATTTAAAGCTAATTTAACCTCTATTTCTGAAAAGTTTCTGACAGGACTCAAACTCACAACCTTCTACATTACAGCCAAGAATCTTAACCACTACACTATAGAGCTACATGGCCATCCCCAGTGGGCTTATACACCATCTGCTGGTGTAACTGTGCATAGCATGTCAAAAACATTACCTACATTACACTACAAACCCAAACTTTGCAAATACCACCAATATTTTTTGACGGATCAGAAGAACGCAAAGCTAAATAGTTATATGAACTCTTCCTTGACGTGGGGGACAGAGAAATTAGAAAAAGAACAAACATCAGGTGGACTTCATTGAATACCTCAGTAGTAGTGCTGACTGAGCATGCTCGGCCGAACACCAGTTCGGCTCGAGCATTGCCATTCTTGGCCGAATATCGCATGTGCTCGAGCCAGTGTATTTAAATCTAATTTAGCCTCTATTTCTGAAAAGTATCTGGCTAGATTCAAACTCACAACCTTCTACATTACAGCCAAGAATGTTAACCACTACACTATAGAGCTGCATGACCAGTTACTGGAAAAAATAAATAAAAAATTTGACTTCTGCTGTATAGGAATACCTACTGCTAGTAAGTATTCCTATACAGTAGAAGTCTCATATTATTATTATTTTTTTTTTTTTTTAAGTAACTGGCTATGCAGCTCTATAGTGTAGTGGTTAAGATTCTTGGCTGTAATCTAGAAGGTTGTGAGTTCGAATCCCATTAGAAATTTTATTTAAACATATATATATATATGTTTTTAGCCATAATATATTTACATATATATTTAGAATATATAATATATTATAATATATGTAAATATATTATGGCTAAAACATCAGTAGTAGTTTCCCACATATTATGCATTCATATATATCAGAAGTATGATTTTATCTACAGTGGATATAAAAAGTCTACACATCCCTGTTAAAATGTCAGGTTTCTGTGATCATTTCAGAACTTTTTCCACCTTTAATGTGACCTATAAACTGTACAACTCAATTGAAAAACAAACTGAAATCTTTTAAGTTGGGGGAAGAAAAAATATAAAAATAAAATAATATGGTTGCATAAGTGTGCACACCCTTAAACTAATACTTTGCTGAAGCACCTTTTGATTTTATTACAGCACTTTTTGGGTATGAGTCTATCGGCATGGGACATTTTGACTTGGCAAGATTTGCCCACTCTTCTTTGCAAAAACACTTCAAATCTGTCAGATTGCGAGGGCATCTCCTGTGCACAGCCCTCTTCAGATCCCCCCCACAGATTTTCAATTGGATTCAGGTCTGGGCTCTGGCTGGGCTATTCCAAAATGTAATCTTCTTCTGGTGAAGCCATTCCTTTGTTGATTTGGATGTATGCTTTGGGTCATTGTCATGCTGAAAGATGTTCAGCTTTCTAGCAGGAGCCTGAAGGTTTTGTGCCAATATTGATTGGAATTTGGAACTGTTCATAATTCCCTCTAGCTTAACTAAGGCCCCAGCTGAAGAAAAACAGCCCCAAAGCATGATGCTGCCACCACCATACTTCACTGTGGGTATGGTGTTCTTTTGGTGATGCAGTGTTGTCTTTGCGCTAAACATATCTTTTGGAATTATGGCAAAAAACCTTGGTTTCATCAGACCATAACACCTTTTCACACATGCTTTTGGGAGACTTCCGATGTGTTTTTGCAAAATGTAGCCTGGCTTGGATGTTTTTCTTCGTAAGAAAAGGCTTTCGTCTTGCCACTCTACCCCATAGCCCAGACATATGAAGAATACAGGAGATTGTTGTCACATGTACCACACAGCCAGTACTTGCCAGATATTCCTGCAGCTCCTTTAATGTTGCTGTAGGCCTCTTGGTAGCCCAGACCAGTTTTCTTCTTGTCTTTTCATCAATTTTGGAGGGACGTCCAGTTCTTGGTAATGTCACTGTTGTAAGTTCTCAGTAACGTTGGAAAAAGAGTTTTACGTCCACTACAGGGAGTGCAGAATTATTAGGCAAGTTGTATTTGTGAGGATTAATTTTATTATTGAACAACAACCATGTTCTCAATGAACCCAAAAAACTCATTAATATCAAAGCTGAATATTTTTGGAAGTAGTTTTTAGTTTGTTTTTAGTTTTAGCTATTTTAGGGGGATATCTGTGTGTGCAGGTGACTATTACTGTGCATAATTATTAGGCAACTTAACAAAAAACTAATATATACCCATTTCAATTATTTATTTTTACCAGTGAAACCAATATAACATCTCAACATTCACAAATATACATTTCTGACATTCAAAAACAAAACAGTGACCAATATAGCCACCTTTCTTTGCAAGGACACTCAAAAGCCTGCCATCCATGGATTCTGTCAGTGTTTTGATCTGTTCACCATCAACATTGCGTGCAGCAGCAACCACAGCCTCCCAGACACTGTTCAGAGAGGTGTACTGTTTTCCCTCCTTGTAAATCTCACATTTGATGATGGACCACAGGTTCTCAATGGGGTTCAGATCAGGTGAACAAGGAGGCCATGTCATTAGATTTTCTTCTTTTATACCCTTTCTTGCCAGCCACGCTGTGGAGTACTTGGACGCGTGTGATGGAGCATTGTCCTGCATGAAAATCATGTTTTTCTTGAAGGATGCAGACTTCTTCCTGTACCACTGCTTGAAGAAGGTGTCTTCCAGAAACTGGCAGTAGGACTGGGAGTTGAGCTTGACTCCATCTTCAACCCGAAAAGGCCCCACAAGCTCATCTTTGATGATACCAGCCCAAACCAGTACTCCACCTCCACCTTGCTGGCGTCTGAGTCGGACTGGAGCTCTCTGCCCTTTACCAATCCAGCCACGGGCCCATCCATCTGGCCCATCAAGACTCACTCTCATTTCATCAGTCCATAAAACCTTAGAAAAATCAGTCTTGAGATATTTCTTGGCCCAGTCTTGACGTTTCAGCTTGTGTGTCTTGTTCAGTGGTGGTCGTCTTTCAGCCTTTCTTACCTTGGCCATGTCTCTGAGTATTGCACACCTTGTGCTTTTGGGCACTCCAGTGATGTTGCAGCTCTGAAATATGGCCAAACTGGTGGCAAGTGGCATCTTGGCAGCTGCACGCTTGACTTTTCTCAGTTCATGGGCAGTTATTTTGCGCCTTGGTTTTTCCACACGCTTCTTGCGACCCTGTTGACTATTTTGAATGAAACGCTTGATTGTTCGATGATCACGCTTCAGAAGCTTTGCAATTTTAAGAGTGCTGCATCCCTCTGCAAGATATCTCACTATTTTTGACTTTTCTGAGCCTGTCAAGTCCTTCTTTTGACTCATTTTGCCAAAGGAAAGGAAGTTGCCTAATAATTATGCACACCTAATATAGGGTGTTGATGTCATTAGACCACACCCCTTCTCATTACAGAGATGCACATCACCTAATATGCTTAATTGGTAGTAGGCTTTCGAGCCTATACAGCTTGGAGTAAGACAACATGCATAAAGAGGATGATGTGGTCAAAATACTCATTTGCCTAATAATTCTGCACGCAGTGTAATACATGAAATTATCTGCCTGAATAGACGTATGAAAAGAAAATAATAAATAGTTTATTAATTATTATATTAAAACAGGAAACTGAATATCACATCTGTGACTATTAGGCTTCCAGACCCAAGTAAAGTGGTGTAGGAGAGGGATTAAATCCACACCACAATCTAAGAGTCCGGACTAGAACCCTATCCAGCTAGCACGTGAGTGCTAATATATGCTGGCAAGGGAAACAGGACACGGCTCTTATAATTGAACCAGGCACAGGTGCATCATATGTGGATCTACCTGGCTGGGCGATGTGGGGTAGCTGACGAGTGAAATAAAACCCATTAAGGGTAAAGCATCCACCAGATGCCAATAAATGTGGACGCTCACTCAGCTATCTCCATCAGCCTACCTAAGCCTTAAAGAGGACCTTTCATCAGAATCAAGTATGTAAACTGAATATACATACATGGAGAGCGGCGCCCAGGGACCCCCCTGCACTTACTATTATCCCCGGGCGCCGCTCCGTTCTCCGGTGATAGCCTCCGGTAAAGTCATAGTTAGGCTCCACCCATTTGAGCCTGCCGGCGTCTCTTTCTCCTATGCTGTAGCGCTGGCCAATCGCAGCGCTCAGCTCTTAGCAGCGCTCTCCATGGTGTTCGGCCGAGCATGCTTGATCAGCACTACTACTGAGGTATTCAATGAAGTCCACCTGATGTTTGTCCATTTTCTAATTTCTCTGTCCCCCACATTAAGGGAGAGTTCATATCACCATTCAGCTTTACGTTCTTCTGATCCGTCAAAAAATATTGGGGGTATCTGCAAAGTTTGGGTTAGTAGTGTAATGTAGGTAATGTTTTTGACATGCTATGCACTGTTACACCAGCAGATGGTGTATAAGTCCACTGGGGATGGAGCTAACCACCCATTCCCCCCCTCTTGATAGGAGTCGGATGATCTGACTTCCTGTCAGGAGGAAGAGTTAGCTTGGCAAGCCTGGAGAGAGGGATCACATCCAACTGCACCCGCTCCAAGGGCCTTTGGGACTAAAGATCCGGCTCAACTGTGAGGGCCAGTACTCCAGGGACACTGTAAGGTCCTAGGTCACAGACGTTGCAAACTACAGCATTTACAGTCAGCAGAGTCATCAGTATAACAGCTATACAGACTGCTGCAAGGGAGGGGAAATGTGTTAAGATACCCATCACCACAGTTCAGGACCGGCACACTCACAAGTCTGCATTTCATGAATGGACACCTATAGCCATATGTGCCAGCTTGTTGCTGTTAGCAAGAGAATCGGGAGAGAGAGAGAGACTTTTGCTGGTTAGTATACTCAGAGTGCAATCATCTGCCACCATACCTCATCATCTGGGGAGTGAAATTGCACTTTGTGCAATCTACTGCTGGATGTACTACAACTTATCCTTCACATTTAGTAAAGAGAAACTTTTGCTCTTTTACTTCTGTCTTGATTCCTTGCACCATCTTTTCACTGCACTGATCCCCAGGGAGCACAGGCCTGAAGGAGCACACTGTGACCCAACATCTCATCAGGGCCACTACCGCTCTCATCCTCAGCACCGGCTCCTCTGGGGCATGCTGCCTAATTGCAGGTTTTGCAGATTTTCCAATAATTAGGTGGAATAATCCTTAGGCGGAAAGTCAAGGTATTTGCTTTTGCATTTTTTATTTTCCTTTGAAATCTCCATCTCCGCTGTCCTTAAAGACCCTTTGACATGCATTTCCATGAAGAAGTTCTCAATAGATTAAAGAAAGGTGCTGTGGGACTAAGCACTGTGCCCCTTTAGATTGCATTGGCTTTTGCAAAACCTCCTTGGGGAGCTGAGTATGTGGATATATGCTATCTATGGTCCAGCATGTTTCAATCTAAAAAAGAACATGGAGAACAAGATAAAAGGGGATTGGTAAGGGGGCACTCGCTCCTTACTCAGTAAAACAGCCAAATTTAACAACTGAACAGGAACTGTACACGAGTTTAAAGGGGTTATCTGGGAAATGATAATGACTTATCCTCAGTATAGGTACCCCTGCCAATCAGCTGTTTCAGGGAGCTGCTGCGCTCCCCGAAGCTATGGTGAGCGCTGCAGGCTCTAAGCAGCTTTCCAAGGACAGCACCGTACATTGTATAGTGGCAGTGCATGGTATTGCAGCCCAGCCCCATTGACTTGAATGAGGCTGAGCTGCAACTAGGCCATGTGACCCATGTACAGTGATGTCACTGACCTAAGAAGAAGCTGCGGCACTCAAGCCCTCTTCTAATAGCTGATCGGCGGGGATCCCAGTTGTTGCACCCCCAGAAGATCTGATACTGATGACTAAAGATAAGCAAAGTTTTGGAAAATTAGATTCAGCAGCTTTGCCAAAGTTTGCCAAGAAATTTGATCAATTACAAATTAATTTGCCACAAATCGCTATAAATCAGGTGTACCTAAGCCACTCTGCCTTAGGGTACGGCCATACAGAGTGGCCGTGCTGCGGGTGGGTTGTGGTCATGCTGCGTTGAAGAACCGTGTGGCCAATTATCCCGCAGCTGCTTTTCATTTAATAATGAAGACTGCACTGCATAGTCCTTCTTCAATGCATCTTTAAACAGGGGCTGTTCCTGGTATGGGGTTTGATTGGTTAGGTGGAGGCACAATATGCTGGCATACCCACTTCTCCCACAACGGCGCTCTCCTGCCCTACAGGTGGGAGCCCTTCTTCTGCCATCTGCTTTTCCACATCTAATATGGATGAGGAACATCCAGGTCCTCCTCTCTCTGCATTTTGCTGACTTTTCTAAGAAGTAAAAGATGAGGATGGTCATCATTAAGACCTGGTGCCCCTAAGGGGTGGAGACTGAATGGTATTGGTTGGCATGCTGGCAGTGGATTAATAAAGGCTTCCATCTTATTGATATTGAATTCTTCTATTAATTGTTTTCAGCAACACTGCCCCTAGCGCATGAGTGCTTGCCATGTGTCTCCCTATGCTAAGCTCACAGGACAATGGCTGAGACCGCGTGGGATGAGAGTTTTTGAGGACTGTGACATCACTGAGGATGGATATCTCTGGATTGGCTGGCTGCACAGCATTATGTGTGATCTTGCGCTCCCAGGCTTGTCTCCTAAAGTTTAGCTTTGTAACACTCGCATCTGGTATTTTATGAAAACCTGATTTTATGAAAACCTGATTTGTTACGATGAAGCACAAGGAAAATTAGATTTGTTGCAAATCAAAGTTTTCCTAAACTTTGGACCAAATTCCGCTACAAATGCTTCACTTTGTGCAACACTACTGACGACCTATCCTGAGCATAAGTGATAAATATCTTTTCTTGGAAAACCCCTTTAATAAGAGCTTTTGACACTCGTCCATGTGAACAGGGGCAGTGGCGTAACTACCGGGGAAGCAGCTGCTTCGGGGCCCGGCGCCCCGGCAGCGTGTGTGACAGTTTATTTTCAAGTTAGTTAAATATCGATTCTTGCCTTAATGTTCAAGACCCCTTCACAGCAGAGGCAGCTGACCAGGTCCCCTCGCTAATGTAATCTAATCTTACTGTCTCCTGATGTGTCTGGGATTCGAACCCACAACCTCCAATGTATCAGTGTATCAGAGGCAAAGCATTTATCCACACAGCCATAAAGGCTGCATTACAACTGATTGAAAAAATATGAGACTTCTACTGTTATAGCTGGCTAAGTGTACATCTATACACATGACAGCTGCCCCAACACACCCATCACTGCTATATCTCTATATGACAGCTGTCCCAGCACACTCAGCTCTGTTATATCTCTATATATGAGCAACTGTTATGTGTATAGATGTACACTTAGCCAGCTATAACAGTAGAAGTCTCATATTTTTTCAGTCAGCAGCAAGGCAGCTCTTATGGTCTTGTGGTTAAGTGCTTTGCCCCTGATACAGAAGGTCGTGGATTCGAATCCCAGCAGAAACTTTTCTGAAATACAAGCACTGACTCCATATATGGACATACAGGGCGGGACACAGGAAGAGGCTGCATCGCATCGCTGACATGGAGGTAAGTAGAAGTGTTTATTTTTTATTTTTTTTTAATACCCGACTGTTACTGCCATGGGGGGAGCGGGAGGCACTTGATACTGGCACATGGGGGGAGGGGGGTTGGCACCTGATACTGGCACCTGGGAGGGGGGGGGGTTGACACCTGATACTGGAACATGGGGGGGGGAGAGGCACCTGATACTGGCACATGGGGGGGGGGGGAGAGGCACTTGATACTGCCACTTTTTTTGTGGGGGAGGAGATGGCACTATGATACTGGGACATGGGGGGGAGGAGAGAGGCACTTGATACTGACACCTGGGGGGAGGGGGGGTTGGCACCTAATACTGGCACATGGGGGGGAGGGAGAGAGGCACCTGATACTGGCACCTGGGGGGGGTTGGCACCTGATACTGGCACATGGGGGGGGGAGAGGCACCTGATACTGGCACATGGGGTGGGGAGGGATAGAGGCACTTGATACTGGCACTTTTTTTGGGGGGGGGGCAGATGGCACTATGATACTGGGACATGGGGGGGAGGAGAGAGGCACTTGATACTGGCATGTGGGGGAGGGGGTTGGCACTTGATACTGGCACATGGGTGGGTTTGGCACTATGATACTGGCCCATGGGGGGGAGAGAGGCACTTGATACTGGCACTTTTATTGGGGGGAGATGGCACTATGATACTGGGACATGGGGGGAAGAGAGAGAGAGGCACTTGATACTGGCACATGGTGTGTTTGGCACTATGATACTGGCACATGGGGGGTGGGAAGGAGAGAGGCACTTGATACTGGCACATTGGGGGGGGAGATGGCACTATGATACTGGGACATGTGAGGGGGAGGAGAGAGGCACTTGATGGGGGGGCATCTATGGGGATACTTACTGGCACATTATTGGGGGGCATTATGGGGGACACTAGGTCGGCAGCCTATCAGAGGCCGGACACTGAGGGGCATCTACTGGGGCACTATATATGGGGCATTTTATACTGGTACATTATGGGGGGCACTAGCAGGAAGGGGGGAGAGGAACACTATGGGGGAATTTACTGGGGGCACTATATAGGGGTATTTTATACTGGGACATTATGGGGTAACTATGGGGGCACTATGGGGACATTAGCTCAACTGGGGGCATTACAAGGGGGTATTTTTGCACTGTCACATTATAAGGAGAATTATTACTACTGGGGGGGAGCATAATAGTGGGCTTTATTACTCCCCCATGGGATGACCCCCTAGTAGCAGCACCAGCCTCTCCCTGCTCTGCTATCCCTCTGCCCCTTCTCCAAATCCTTATTATGAAATCTTTCTCATTAGGATAAAGCACAACATCAGCTCCACCGAGCCCCCCAGCCAAGTGTTGAAGTTGCGTCCGAGATCCCCAAGGGTCAAGTAACTGTAAGTTTTCATATGAAATATGTTTATGTTATACACATATAGCATCCACTGTGCCACACAATATACAGTATACTGCTACACTGTGCCCCACAATATACAGTATACCGCTATACTGTGCCAAAGGAGTGGGGTTTACACAGGAGGAGGGAGGTGCGAAGCTCGCTGGAGGGGCCCTTACAAATATTTGCTGTGGGGCCCAGTCACTTCTAGTTACGCCCCTGAACAGGGGCTAGGAAGTACACGTGGGTCAGTGTAGTTGCAGCTGGGGATTGGTAAGGTGAGCATTAGTTCTTTCACTGGTTTACACCATTCTGGGCATGTTTTTAAATTAAGTGGCTAGAAAACATCTTTAAGTACAAAAGGCTGGTGGTAACATAACCATAAGGAATGTCTTTCTCCATGTTGAGGAAATGTTATTGTAAAAATGACGAGTTTAGTGTAATGGCTGAGGGCCCAACTTTACTCCTTTTTCACACAGTACAGTCGTGGCCAAAAGTTTTGAGAATGACACAAATATTAGTTTTCACAAAGTTTGCTGCTAAACTGCTTTTAGATCTTTGTTTCAGTTGTTTCTGTGATGTAGGGAAATATAATTACACGCACTTCATACGTTTCAAAACCTTTTATCGACAGTTACATGACATTTATGCAAAGAGTCAGTATTTGCAGTGTTGGCCCTTCTTTTTCAGGACCTCTGCAATTCGACTGGGCATGCTCTCAATCAACTTCTGGGCCAATTCCTGACTGATAGCAACCCATTCTTTCATAATCACTTCTTGGAGTTTGTCAGAATTAGTGGGTTTTTGTTTGTCCACCCGCCTCTTGAGGATTTACCACAAGTTCTCAATGGGATTAAGATCTGGGGAGTTTCCAGGCCATGGACCCAAAATGTCAACGTTTTGGTCCCCGAGCCACTTAGTTATCACTTTTGCCCTATTGCACGGTGCTCCATCGTGCTGGAAAATGCATTGTTCTTCACCAAACTGTTGTTGGATTGTTGGAAGACGTTGCTGTTGGAGGGTGTTTTGGTACCATTCTTTATTCATGGCTGTGTTTTTGGGCAAAATTGTGAGTGAGCCCACTCCATTGGATGAGAAGCAACCCCACACATGAATGGTCTCGGGATGCTTTACTGTTGGCATGACACAGGACTGATGGTAGCGCTCGCCTTTTCTTCTCCGGACAAGCCTTTTTCCAGATGCCCCAAACAATCGGAAAGAGGCTTCATCTGAGAATATGACTTTGCCCCAGTCCTCAGCAGTCCATTTATCAAACTTTCTGCAGAAGATCAATCTGTCCCTGATGTTTTTTTTGGAGAGAAGTGGCTTCTTTGCTGCCCTTCTTGACACCAGGCCATCTTCCAAAAGTCTTCGCCTCACTGTGCGTGCAGATGCGCTCACACCTGCCTGCTGCCATTCCTGAGCAAGCTCTGCACTGGTGGCACTCCGATCCCGCAGCTGAATTCTCTTTAGGAGACGATCCTGGCGCTTGCTGGACTTTCTTGGACGCCCTGAAGCCTTCTTAACAAGAATTGAACCTCTTTCCTTGAAGTTCTTGATGATCCTATAAATTGTTGATTGAGGTGCAATCTTAGTAGCCACAATATCGTTGTCTGTGAAGCCATTTTTATGCAACGCAATGATGAATGCACGCGTTTCTTTGCAGGTCACCATGGTTAACAATGGAAGAACAATGATTTCAAGCATCACCCTCCTTTTAACATGTCAAGTCTGCCATTTTAACCCAATCAGCCTGGCATAATGATCTCCAGCCTTGTGCTCGTCAACATTCTCACCTGAGTTAACAAGACGATTACTGAAATTATCTCAGCAGGTCCTTTAATGACAGCAATGAAATGCAGTGGAAAGGTTTTTTTGGGATTAAGTTAATTTTCATGGCAAAGAAGGACTATGCAATTCATCTGATCACTCTTCATAACATTCTGGAGTATATGCAAATTGCTATTATAAAAACCTAAGCAGCAACTTTTCCAATTTCCAATATTTATGTAATTCTCAAAACTTTTGGCCACGACTGTATATAGATTTCAGTTTGGTTTAATATTATACACTAACACTATGAAATTGCTTTGAACACAAAACTGGGCACATGAATAAAAAACTGTAAAAAAGACCTGCAAGTAATGCTTTGCAGCCCAATGGAAACTTCTCAGTGGAGGTTTACAGGACAAATAAACAGTATTGGTTAGACGGATGCCTGTGGTCAAGGCAAAGAGCCGTTGCAAAGCAACGAGAGGCAGTGTAGTTTATATCAAAAAGACAGACAAGGAATCTGAATATACGCTGGTTATATCAAAACGTCATCAAACGTGCCAAACAATAAGTGCCCTAGCAGCATTCCAGGAAGCTACTGATCTCTAAGTCAACCAAGATATTTGGATTAAAGAATGTAAGGTCAAAACTGTACGAAGGTACTGGCAGTGTACCCAGTGCTGTTATTCTTCACTTTACTTTGAATCTGACCACCAGTATTCCTTGTACAGCAGTCGTTGAGGGGATGAGTTTTTTTTTTACAATGGTAAAACAAAGTATCTTTTTTTTTTACAATGGAACTCTATGGTGAACAAATGCCACTGTATGGCACCAATCTAAGGCATCCATTTAACGTATACGTTTTTTGTATACATTAAACGGATTGAAAGAAAGCCTTAGTTAGCCACACTACCGTAATAACCTGAAGAATTAAAGGGGTTGAAATGTACTTTCAAAAGACTAATATGTCATAGCAACATAACAAAGATTTTGATCAGCGGGGGGTCCAAGTGCTGAGACCCCCAATGATTGTTCAAAAGGGGAGTTAGAAGCGCACACAGCAATGTCTCTCCATGCTGCTGGTCACCATTGGGATACCAAAATAAAGCCTCAATAAGAATCAGAGTCTGGTAGAGTTAGGTTTATCCGGGCTGGGCAAGGTTCTATATCTTTAGCTAAGCTGTTTTAATATACTGTAATTTAGAGGAATTTACACTGTGCAATTATTAATCCTCTTTATATATGGACATACACAAAGGTAGAGTATTGTCAAAAAGATATTTAGGCAGATAGTAGGCTTGTGCTCTGTCATGAAGCTATAATAAGATATTTCTAATATAAATTTACAGAACAGTTTGGAAAAAATGTATAGTATGAAACTCATAATGACTAAATTTTGGCGCATTTTAAGCTGCACCACCTTTCCCTCTTAGTCATGACCCTTGTCAGATGAGTCAGAATAAGTGCTTTTAAACACAAAATGTGGGCAAAGCATCCGCTCGAATTTGTTGGTGCAAATTGTGCCAAAATTGTGGTGCATTTTGATTAGCAAATTGGCATCGTCCCCTATGGCTACTTTCACACCTGCATTAGGTGTGAATCCGTCTGGTATCTGCACAGACGGATCCGTACCTATAAATGCAAACGCTGGTATCCGTTCAGTACGGATCCGTCTGCATAACTTGAAAGTCAATGGGGGACAGATCCATTTGGCTCTGCACTGCCAGGCGGACACCAAAACGCTGCAAGCAGCGGTTTGGTGTCCGCCTCCAGAGCGGAATGGAGGCAGAACGGAGCCAAACTGATGCATTCTGAACGGATCTGCATCCATTCAGAATGCATTGGGGCTGAACTGATCCGTTTTGGGCCGCTTGTGAGAGCCTTGAAACGGATCTCACAGGCGGACCCAGAAACGCCTTACTTACAGGGGTATTTCTATCTCTATCACTAGGATACGCCATGAGTGCCAAATAGGTGTGGGCCCCTCCTTTGGGATCCCCTCCAATCTCCAGAATGAGCCCCTGAAGTGAAGGGATGTGCATGTGCGGCCACCCTCCGTTCACTGCTATGTGAGTACCTAAAATCACTGACAGCTGCCCCAGCTCTGTTCGGCATATACACACGCCATGTAGATTAGTAAAGCAGTTGTCTGGTTAATTAAATCTATTTTCAAATCCCTTATTAGGATGTTCTGAACTAATCAAGGGGGTCATTCTTTCTTTGTATGTCCATACATTTTCAGTGGAACCTTCAAACAAAAAGGGATTATCAAATACACTCATGGACAAAAAGACACCCAGACAAGACTATATTTTTGTCATGTATAACAGTACCAAACTGAACCTTTATGTGTCCCCATAGACATTTATTAGGATGGAGCAAAATGGAATGCCTCTTAAAGGCTTCCGTTTTGCTTTCCGTCCTAAAATTCTGTTATATTCTGTTATAACGGAACCTATAACGGAATTCCCTAACGCCAATGAGAACCTTCCCTTATCTGCAGTAATATGTGATTAGTAGTGCAGATAGATCTTTATTTTTCTCTTTCATCCTCCATGACGGCATACAATGAGAGATGACCCGCCTCCAACCAGGTAGGGACAGAAAGATTAATTTGACCCTCCTCCAGCTCCTCCTCAGTGTCTTCTTGTCCCTCCAGGTGGAGACGGATTATCCTCATGGTACTTGTTTTCTGTTTAAGGCAGGCAGAGGCGGATAAGAAGAAAAATGCCTTCCACATGAGGGAAGCAGGCAGCACCCGTGCCCTAGTTGGGTTTTTGAGGTGCTGATAACCATGGACATTCCTGCTCCATACCTCCCGCTCTGCACGTCGGGCGTCGAGGTCCATGTGCGGATCTGACACTCAAGGAGTCCCTCTGGTCATGTTCAAGCTCCGCATCGCAGCCCGATACTTTCGGCGCTTACGATGACGTCACCGGAAGTCAAGTGCAGTCTATGTGCGTTCTGTTGTGCATTTTCATACGTATACAATATTATCTAATGACATTATAACCAAAATGAATGCTCATCTCATTGCCTTTAAGAATAAAATCAGCCTGAACCAAAGTTCTATTATGTGGCTGAGGAAGCCAAGATGAGTTCATGGCAAGTTCAGTTTGTTTAAAAAAAAAAAATAATAATAATTGTGAACATAAACGGACATTGTATTTAAAAGTTATTGCTAAGGATATGGGTTTATCTATGGGGAGTATACCAGCCTCCTCAGACATGTCTGTCTGAAGGGAACAAGGTTGTTTCACGGATAAGCCATGACGTGATAAGGATTCATATCCTTGAGGCACACCTGCTGCATGAGGTTCAATTTATATATTCATAATTATATTATATATATCTCTGTATGGTATATTTAGTTTACAACATATTTTATTCAATAATTCATATAATGTGTTATCTATGTGTAACAATGTATCGATTTATATAGATATTATACCGTGTATTTATCAGGTATTGTAGAAGGTACAGAAACATTGAAGTAAGTTTATGTTAATTGGATTTCTGAGAAGAGTAAATGTTATTTCAAAACAATAGTTATTCATGGATGTAGATAAGTGAAATGTACAAGTTCCGATGCCAAGCATCCAAGCCGTTATATAACATTTTCATCAAGTCAACCTATATTTCAAGAAGATAGGAGAAGACAGCCAACTCCAACAAGTCCAGGATATATAGTACAGCCCAAAGGTTTGGACACACCTTCTCATTGAAAGAGTTTTCTTTATTTTCATGACTATGAAAATTGTAGATTCACACTGAAGGCATCAAAACTATGAATTAACACATGTGGAATTATATACATAACAAACAAATGGGAAACAACTGAAAATATGTCATATTCTAGGTTCTTCAAAGTAGCCACCTTTTGCTTTGATTACTGCTTTGCACACTCTTGGCATTCTCTTGATGAGCTTCAAGAGGTAGTCCCCCTGAAATGGTTTTCACTTCCCAGGTGTGCCCTGTCAGGTTTAATAAGTGGGATTTCTTGCCTTATAAATGGGGTTGGGACCATCAGTGGCATTGAGGAGAAGTCAGGTGGATACACAGCTGATAGTCCTACTGAATAGACTGTTAGAATTTGTATTATGGCAAGAGAAAAGCAGCTAAGTAAAGAAAAACGAGTGGCCATCATTACTTTAAGAAATGAAGGTCAGTCAGTCAGCCGAAAAATTGGGAAAACTTTGAAAGTAAGGGCTATTTGACCATGAAGGAGAGTGATGGGGTGCTGCGCCAGATGACCTGGCCTCCACAGTCACCGGACCTGAACCCAATCGAGATGGTTTGGGGTGAGCTGGACCGCAGAGTGAAGGCAAAAGGGCCAACAAGTGCTAAGCATCTCTGGGAACTCCTTCAAGACTGTTGGAAGACCATTTCAGGGGACTACCTCTTGAAGCTCATCAAGAGAATGCCAAGAGTGTGCAAAGCAGTAATCAAAGCAAAAGGTGGCTACTTTGAAGAACCTAGAATATGACATATTTTCAGTTGTATCACACTTGTTTGTTATGTATATAATTCCACATGTGTTAATTCATAGTTTTGATGCCTTCATAGTCATGAAAATAAAGAAAACTCTTTGAATGAGAAGGTGTGTCCAAACTTATGGTCTGTACTGTAGGTAATTAAAAGTGTCAGGAAAAGACCTTCCTCAATGATGTATATTAAAAGGTCAAGAAGGTCATGTGAATGTATTATTAGATATTTAGTTTTAAATGCTTAAAAGTTATGATGTTCATCTTCAGTACCACAGTGCCATCTGGAGGCAGATGGACAATATTATATTATTTCATTATTTGTTCTATGCCATATTAGGAGTTAACATGACATCATGGTGTTATTAGCATGCGAATACACCCACCTTACCTGATTGGGAATCCCTAATCTAAAGAGGATGATTCTTAGATAAGGGGGGAATAATTACTCGTGTACAGAGCATTAGGGGAGATTCATATTAAGCCATAGAGCCATCCATCCATCCATTCATTTATTCAATCAAAAAGAAAACGGATGTCGCCCTCTTATCTGAGGTCTACAGGTAAGAGTATTAAAGGGGTCAGAGGTAGAAACGGCAAACATGTCTGAGCCTGGTAAAGTCCAAATGGAGACCTCCCAGGGGCCGACTATTGTAAGTTACTGAAAGTCTCTTGGGGAGAATGCTGTATAATATTACTTATGCTAACCCCCTTGTACCTCTGTCTCCTTCTCTTCCTGTATGCATGCAGAGTGATAAGGATGGGGCTCAGAGAGCTAAACCTAGTCAAAAAACAGCTGCTTCTCCCTGTGTGCGAATGAAAACATCCGGTGTCGGGGGGAGCAGCCAATGGCAGGCAGTGACGCTAGGGAGGCTCGTCCCTATCCCCACCTGCCATCGGCTGCTCCCCCCGACACCGGATGTTTTTATCCGTTTACGTTTTTTTTTTGCGGATCCAATGTAACAATGCCTATCCTTGTCCACAAAACGGACAAGAATAGGACATGTTCTATCTTTTTTTGCGGAGCTACGGAACGGACATACTGATGCGAATAGCACACAGTGTGCTGTCTGGATTTTTTGCAGGCCCATTAAAATGAATGGGTCTGCATCCTATCCGCAAAAAGAACGGAACGGAGGTGGAAACAAAATACGTTTGTGTAAATGTAGCCCTAAGGGGTTTTCCAGAAATACAGGGACCAGAAGATGGAGGAATGTGAGCCAGCATGCAGAACTGGAGTGGCGGGGAGCAGGTAAGTATAAATCTTATGGGAGGTGATGCAGGCTAGGGATTTATCCTTAAAAGATAATATTCCCGGAAAACCCCTTTAAAGTGAACTGACAGAGTTCCTTGAATGAGTGTGTATTGAGGAAAGTCTCCCACACAGCTACTGAGCCCAGAATGAGCAGGAGTAAATGACAAGTAATACTGAATCTTTTCTCACAAAACTATATATCAATTTTCTTAGCTTGTCAGTTGAGGCGTTGTTTTCTTCTTGTCCAAAGGTAGATGTTTCCGTATCAAAATTAGTCAAAGGGGCAAATGCCCTTCCTTTTGAGGACATGGGGTCCCTAAAAGATCCCATGGACAAGAAAGCCGATTCAAGTCTGAAGAAAACCTGGGAGGCCGCAGCAGCTTTATTCGAACCAAATCTAGCTGCCACATCCATTTCTAGATTCCTAAAAAAATGGTTATCACAGTTGGAATCGCTTCTGAAAGAAGGGGCCACTTATGACTCCCTAAAAGATTAATTTCCCCTCTTATTAAAAGCGGTGGACTTTCTGTCTGATTCCACTGCAGAATCAGTCAGAATAGCAGCAGGAACCTCGGGTCTAGCGGTAGTGGCCAGAAGGGCGCTTTGGTTGAAATCTTGGACGGGTGACATCAGTTCCAAGATGAAACTATGTAGTTTGCTCTTTCACGGAAACTTGATGTTTGGTCAGGATTTAGAAAATATTTTAGAGAAGGCTTCGGACTCTAAAAAATTATAAGGATACAAATAAAAGAACATTTCCCTTTCGCAGGTTTTAAAAAGGTAGTTCCTTCCAGGCCAAAAGATCCAATAAAGAAGGACAGTGGTCCAAAGGGAAAACCCCCCAAAAAACGGAAAGAGAGGTTTCTTGTTTAATCTCACAAATACAGAATCTTCCAAACAATGACGCCAAGCTTCAGGTAGGAGGGAGATAAAAATATTTTTTTTAAAGAATGGGAAAAGATTACCGTAAAACCTTGGGTCTTAAATATTTTATCAGGGGGTTACGATATTCCCATTCATTTTCTTTCTCTCATGGATGTTTTCAGAGTAACCCCTATTCAGAAATCAGCAAAACTACAAGAAGAATTAGAAAAAGGGATTCAGAATCTGCTGGCTCAAAAAGCTATTGTATCGGTTCCCCTCTCACAACAAAAAAAGGGTTATTATTCAACAGTCTTTTTAGTAAAAAAAAAACGATGGGGGATATCATCTGATAATAAACTTAAAGAGCCTAAACAAATTCATAAAATACGACAAGTTCAAATGGAAACCATAAAATCCACCATAAATCTATTAAAGGAAGGAGATTTCTTGGCATCAATAGATCTAAAATATGCATATTACCATATTCCGGGATGCGAAAAAGCTCAAAAATTCCTTCACATAGCAGTCTTTTTAAGAAAGGAGCTACGTCATTTCAAGTTCCAAATTCTCCCCTTTGGCATACCCTCTGCTCCTAGGGTGTTTACCAAAGTAATGTTAGAAGTAGTGGCTCATTTAACGAGGAGGAACATTTTAATAATTCCCTACTTGGACGATCTGTTAAAAGTAGGAAGCTCAAAAACTGTCCTGGAAAACAATCGGTTCATACATAACCTGTCAGACACTATATCAGACAGGCTGGGTAATAAACTGGAAAAAAAATCTAACCCCTATCCATCCATCCCAGAGTTTAATATTTTTAGGGGTCTGTCTAGACTCAATCCTTCAGAAGACTTTTCTTTCAACCCAGAAAGTGATAGGGATAAGCGAAAAAGTCTCACAATTCCAAAGTCAGTCAGTATGCACAATCAGAGAGGCTATGAAGCTATTAGGCTCATTGCCATCTTGCATCCCAGCAGTAAAATGGGCCCAGTTCCACACTCAGACTCTCCAACAATGGATATTAGAAAGTTGGGACAGAAATCAGGACACATTAGAGGAGACATTTCAGATTCCCTTAAGAGTGAATCAGTCCTTACAGTGGTGGAAAGATCCAGACCATCTGATGAGGGGAGTTTCTTGGAATCCCGAACATCTGCAAGTTATTACCACAGACGTGAGCCTTTGGGGATGGGGAGCGCATTGCTCTCATCTATCTTTCCAAGGACAATGGTCCGAGGATCAGAGATCTCGCTGTTCAAATCAGAGAGAATTGTCTGCAGTCTGGGAAGCTATAAAGGCTTTGTCCCCTTACATAGAAGGAAAGAACATTCAAGTAAGGACGGACAACACGAGGGTAGTCGCCTACATAAACCATCAAGGGGGTACAAGAAGTGTAGGTCTGAGTCTAGTGACAGAAAAAATATTTTCATGGGCAGAAATGCACTCAAGATCCCTATCGGCAGTACACCTAAAAGGGTCACTAAATACAAAGGCGGACTTCTTAAGCAGAAATTCTCTGAGGTCAACAGAATGGAGCCTAAAAAAGAAGGGGTTTTTCCAGATCACAGAATTATGGGGTACTCCCCTAGTGGATCTGTTTGCCTCAGCAGAAAACACAAAACTAAAAAAAATCTTCTCCCTAAATCCCTTCGATGGGAATATAGGAGTAGACGCGCGGTCACAAAAATGAGACTTTCAGCTGGTGTACGCCTTCCCCCCTCTTCAGTTAATTTCCAGAGTGCTAAAAAAGATCTGCATAGACAAGCCTCATGTGATTTTAATAGCCCCCCTGTGGCCAAAAAAGCCATGGTTCCCTCTGCGGAAGCTCTTGTCAATCCAGAGCCCATGGGTTCTTCCCTGGAGTCAAGATCTGTTGTCACAGTGTCCAGTCCATTATCCCAAAGTGAAAAGACTACATCTGGCAGCTTGGAACCTGAGAGGGTAACATTAAAGTCCAAGGGTTTATTGGACGCCATAATTAACACTATGGCAGCCAGCAGCAAGGAAGTTACTTCCAAGATTTACTCTAAAATCTGGAAAAGATTCTGTGGTTGGTGTAGTCAGTCGGGGAACTTTTCTCAGAGATTTTCCATCCAGGCAATTTGGGGATTTTTTCAAACAGGATTCAAGAAAGGGTTGCGTCCAAATACCCTAAGGGTACATGTATCAGCATTGAGTTCAGTGTTTGATTAAAAACTTGCGGACCATCCTTGGGTTATCCGGTTTTTGAAAGGGGCAGATAGATTAAAGGGAACCTATCACCTGGATTTGGGGTATAGAGCTGTGGACATGGGCTGCTAGATGGCTGCTAGGACATCCGCAATACCCAGTCCCCATAGCTCTGTGTGCTTTTATTGTGTATAAAAACCGATTTGATACATATGCAAATTAACCTGAGATGAGTCAGAGCTTGAAAATATGACTCTTCTCTGGTCACACAAGTAAGATATGACTCTTTTATGTTAATTTGCATATGTATCAAATCGTTTTTTTTTACAGAATAAAAACACACAGAGCTATGGGGACTGGGTATTGCGGATGTGCTAGCAGCCATCTAGCAACCCATGTCCTCAGCTCTATACCCAAAATCCCGGTGACAGGTTCCCTTTAAGACCCTTCTCAAGACCTACTGTTCCTCCCTGGGATCTTAATTTTGTTCTGTCAGGTCTGACGAATTACCCCTTTGAACCCCTTTCAGAGGTCGCACTAAAATATGTTTCCCTAAAAACCCTATTTTTAATAGCAATTACCTCAGCATGTAGAGTAAGTGAGATCCAGGCTCTAAAAATAGTGGAACCATTTTGCATGGTCTTTCTAGACAGGATTGTTTTTAGATTGGACAATTCTTTCCTTCCAAAAGTTGTATCTAATTTTCACAGACAGGAGGAGATTATCGTTCCCTCTTTCTGTTCGAATCCAAAATCAGATGGAGAGGAGAAATTTCACAAATTGGACGTATGTAGAGCTATCTTGTACTACTTAGAGACCACGAAGTCCTTTAGGAAATCTGATTGTACAGTTCAGTGGGGCACATAAAGGACATAAAGCCACAAAGTCTTTAGGGGCATCTCCACCAAAGTCTCTCACAGCTCACTCTACAAGATCTGTCGCAACATCCTGGGCCGAAAGAGCAAGCGCTTCTTTAGAACAGATCTGTAGAGCAGCAACATGGTCAAGCCCTCACACGTTTACTAAACACTACAGGGTAGATACTACGGCTAATCAGAAGCTTTCCTTTGGTAGGAAGGTATTGCAGGCCATAGTCCCTACCTAAACAAGATTAATTTAGTATATCTCATTGTATGCCGTTATATAGGATGAAAGGGAAAAAACATATTACTTACCGGTAATTTCCTTTTCATGAATCCTCCATGACGACATGGGTTTACCCTCAACCCCCCCCCCCCCCCAAAAAAAAAATATAATAATAATAAAAAAAGAAATAAAATAAAAGTAGGTTATAATAATATAATAATAATAATAATAATAATAATAAAAAAAAGAATAGATATATAAGTACAGGATAATATATAGGTATGTGTTGGTGTGAATGAAAAAAAAAAATGGGAAAAAGACTCTCTAGGCTGTCGGTTCAGAAAGACACTGAGGAGGAGCCGGAGGAGGGTCAAATTTATCTTCCTGTCCCTACCTGGTTGGAGGCGGGTCATCTCTCATGGTATGCCATCATGGAGGATTCATGAAAAGGAATAGACTGCCAATCACTGGGAGGCCAGGGACAGACTAGCTGATAAATATTGGACCTCCGGTTTATCACCACTGATGACTGGCTGAAAATAAAGTATGTGACCCTGGGTTGTAATCAGGGTCTCTATCACTAGTTTATGCTGATTCAATATACACACTAATGTGTACTATGTCCCCACATACCTACACAAGATGTATCAAAATGTTTCCCCAATATGTTTTAGAAACTGCCAAGTGTAAGGCATTATCCTATATATGAAGGATGTTATGACGGCAGTCCAAGTCCACCGCTGCCCCACTCTTTCCAGTGAGCATAGCCTTACCCACTCTATGGTCCCAGGGGTCCAGTGGTCTGATCCTGCCAGTACTGTGCCCTCCCTGCCTCCCTGCCTTGCAGGTCAGCCCACTAGAGTAGCACTGTTCTTCCTTCTCGCATCTTGTTCTCCCCAGATTATGGCTGCCACCTTAGGGTATTTAAGACACCTTCTCCTGTGGGAAGGTGCCTTAGCAATAGGGTCTACTATGCTAGTTCCTGCTAAGGTGTGCTGTTTCATATATCGACTTCAGCCTGACTTCTGGATTTGATCCTTTGCTGCCTAACCGGACCTCTGTTGCTGCCGCCCTGACCTTGGACTGTTTATTGGATTGCACGTACTCTGCCTGGCCTGACCTTGGCTGTTCCTGACTATTTTTTCCTGATTCCTAGGTGCTCCGTACCAGTGTCTCTTGACCTCATTTTCATTTCCAATTACTGCTGTTATTTCTACATATGAATACACTAGAGTAACAAAATTGTTACCGACCTGAAAAGTCCATGCAGATGTATTTAATAGGAAATATAAGTGGGTTTGTGGGGGACACGTGCTTCTTCCATGATCACTGAGACATTTCCAACACCCATAACTTCTCATACCAAAATATGATAAAATCGACTAGGGAGATTTATCGAATAGGACAAATGAAAAGCGGAGCAGATTCCCAGCAATCTGATTTAGCTCCCTCTTAGTTCATTTGATAAGAGGATCCCTGGTTGTCATCTGGCTGAGGGATGCTAATCGTACTATATTATTACTAGTCTGCAGCTTGATATAAAATATACACATAAGCTCACATCACAGTTTCCTAAAATGTCAGCAGTAAATGAAGAAGGAAGGCATGGGATGTGTAAAGTTTTCCACAGCTCTATTCAGTACTGAACTCTTTCTCCACCCTTATCCTGGAGGACATTCACTTTCCACTGCAGCTCAGCCTACATCTTAAAGTGAGAATAAATATAAAAGTCGGCTTAATAAAGGAGAATCAGTGGTCTAATATATGTTATTTCCGTATCTGTTTAACGCATGGACTATCTACCGTGCACACAGAGTGCCCCTATATTTCTTTTTGTCTAATATGCAGCATTTTTGGGAGATTACGAAAGCAGCAAATGAATAGTTGTCTGCAGGCCATGTGACAGGACTGCCCATAAATAGCCCAGACTGGTTTCCGTTTGTTTTGTAGGAATTAAAGCCTCCTCTTTCTCTCTCTCTTTCTTTTTGTTAGGTCAGGAAATTATTTGCATGCGATCCACATGAGCATAGGAGCAGAGCCTGGGAGATGACTGTGTGCTAGAAGTTCTTGTCTCCTGATGATGTGTTATAGGACACAAAACTCCTTTTAAAGGATGGCTATCCGAGAGCTGAAAGTTTGCCTTCTGGGGGTAAGTGCTGCTTTGGGTTGCGGGAGGGAATTCGTTATACAATGGAAAAAAAGGACGGTAAATTGCACTCCAACATACCGAGCCGGGTCTCGTTGTGTCAAGCTGAACCAAATTATTGCATGTTGTCTTGTATGGTGCACGACTACAAGTCCCAGAATGCTGGAGAAAATGCTCTTTGTATTGCACAAAATAATTCACTGGGAAAAAATACCATACATCAAATTTTGTACTCTCTTAGGATAATGGCTACCCATGGATATATTTTTATGTAGTGATTATTGTGATGAAGGTTCTCCCCAGATTTCAGGATCATCAATGATGTGACAAGTGACAAACTGTTATTCTCAACTGATGGTCACAGTGTCTCTAAGACATTGTCTAGAATTAATCTATAGTTAGTCGGAAATATTGTCCAGAATGGCCAGACTGTAATGTTAAAGCAGAGGCAGAAGAAATCCAGAGAGGGATGACACTACAGGTTTCAAACAAAGAGCGTTACATCCTGCTTTGTTGCATTCCTCATAGCATATGTTCTAGATTTGTGATCCCTACCGTGATACAGAAGTAACCTCTACAATGATTGCATCTCAGTGAATACATGGGGCTGACAAACAACAAGTAATGACGGAGTGTAGGGACCTCTGCCCAGTTATTATATGTGTCCTCATAAAGCCTCTTATAAGTTGCAAGAAAGTGATGACCCAGAAACCTCATTCATATGAGCATATTTCATGCCTCAGTTCAGGCTCTGAATATGTAGCTAATGTTTGTTTTTGTCACTATTCACACTGCTATATAGTATGTCCTTACATAGTGAAGTCTGCATTTACATCTGTATTTGTGACTGGGTAATAGGAGAAAACATATGTATGAAAATATAGGTAAACAATACAGAGTGAAACGGAGACAACACAATCCACGTTGGGTGTGTACTTATCTCTATATTTCACCATGCTCATTATTATTATTTTTACTTATTATATTCACTTATATATCGCTGACATATTCACAGCGCTTTACAGATGTTAGCATCAACCTGTCCCCAATGGGGCTCAGAATCTGTCTTTGGAGTGTGAAAGGAAACTGGAGCACCCGGAGGAAACCCATGCAATGGGCAGAACATACAAACTCCATACAATGTTCATGTGAATTATCAATAGTTGATAGTAGGAGCTATCTGGCAGGATACATTTTTTATACATGGGGCAGAATGGGTTAAAAAAAAAAAAAGCATTGCTCATGTCACGGATCCCCTCCTGCTGACATTCTGATGCTTACTGAGTCTCTGTTTCCTGGTCCCAGCTCAAGGATATGGCAGGAGATGCAGTGATTGGCTGAGCAGACATCTCTGTGCAATTCCTTTGTGTCAAGCTGGGACCGCCAGGGATCCGGTAAGCATCAGAACGGCAGGTGATCAGTGACATGAGTAATGCTTATTTTTGTAACCTATTCTACCCTATATATATATACACAGTATGTGAACTCTTTGGAATGATATGGATTTCTGCACAAATTGGTCATAAAATGTGATCTGATCTTCATCTAAGTCACAACAATAGACAATCACAGTCTGCTTAATAACACACCAAAAATTAAATGTTACCATGTTTTTATTGAACACACAAATGTAAACATTCACAGTGCAGGTGGAAAAAGTATGTGAACCCCTAAACTAATGACATCTCCAAGAGCTAATTGGAGTGAGGTGTCAGCCAACTGGAGTCAAATCAATGAGATGAGATTGGAGGTATTGGTTACAGCTGCCCTGCCCTATAAAAAACACACACCAGTTCTGGGTTTGCTTTTCACAAGAATCATTGCCTGATATGAATGATCCCTCGCACAAAAGAGCTCTCAGAAGACCTACGATTAAGAATTTTTGACTTGCATAAAGCTGGAAAGTGTTATAAAAGTATCTCCAAAAGCCTTGCTGTTCATCAGTCCACGGTAAGACAAATTGTCTATAGATGGAGAAAGTTCAGCACTACTGCTACTCTCTGTCACGGGGTTCCGAAGGTGCACTCGGTCCCCCATTGCCCGCAGAACTGTTGCTTAGCTTTTGGAATGAGGTTCTGTGTTTGACCTCATTCCCAGGGCGGCTTTACTAGCTGGGTGGCTCCCTGCTCCTAGTCTGCCTTGAGCGCCAAGCTGATCACTCGGTGCTCGACTGGTTGGTCTGTCGGTCATGTGACGCTGGCCACGTCACATGACCCTCACTCCCCACTATAAATACAGGCAGCCTGCTGGCTACAGGTTGCCTGTTAATTTCTAGGTTCCTGGCTATTTGTTGGACTGCTGAATACTTACCTGATCCTGTTCCTGACCATCTTTTTGCCTGCTCCTCTTGTACTGCGCTTCCGTCCTGGTATTGTGACCTCGGCTCCCACCTGACTACTCTCTTAGGACTCCTCTTGTACTTCTCTGCTCTCCTGGTATTTATGACCCCGGCTTCTCCTGACAATTCTCTGCTTGCTCCATTTGTACTTTGCAGCTTTCCTGGTATTGACTCGGTCCAATCACGTCCTGTTGTTTGTCTGTCTGTCATCCCTGCACTTACTCCAAGTTAGGGATTGCCGTCCAGTTGTCCCCTGTCATTAGGACTCGCGAGGCAAGTAGGCAGGGCCAGGGGTAAGGGTGGAGCGCAGTGGTCACTTCCCTTCCCCCTGTGTGTGTGTGTACGCGACCGTTACAGATTAACAGGCCCAATAACCACTGTATTATGAATCCTCTGGTGACCCTGACTGACCATGTCTCTAATCTGACGCAGAGGGTGCAGGAATTAGGGGAAAAACTCAGTTCTTTTGAGTTAGGGCAAGGTTCTTCCACTCCTCAGGCCTCCAGTCCGCATTTTGAGCCCCAGATTAAGCTCCCAGAACCCTTTTCTGGAGACCGGAGGAAGTTTCTCTCTTTTAAGGAGAGTTGCAAACTTTACTTCCGTTTGCGCCCCGTGTCCTCTGGCTCCGAGAGTCAACGCGTGGGCATTATCATTTCCCGACTACAGGGTGATCCCCAGGACTGGGCGTTCTCTTTACCTGGTGGCACCAGTTGTTTATATTCTGTGGAGGGGTCCTTTCAGGCCTTGGCTACCCTCTATGATGAACCAGACAGGGCTCTAGTAGCCGAGACGGCTCTAAAGGCACTGATTCAGGGCAATTTACCAGCGGAGGATTATTGCACCCAATTCAGAAGGTGGTGTGTCCCCTCAGGATGGAACGAACCAGCCCTGAAGAGTCAGTTTAGGTCAGGTCTGTCTGATAAATTAAAGGATCTTCTGGTCAGTTATCAACTTCCAGAGACCTTAGAGGAGATGATGACCCTTGTTGTCCGACTTGACCGACGGGTTAGAGAGAGACGACAGGAACAACAGTTCTCTTCCCAGATGGTGGTCCAGCCAGAGGCCTATCCCAGAGACAATGCTGAGGTCTCCACCGAGGAACCCATACAGGTTGGCATGACCCGAGGGAATCTTCGCCGCAGACGTGGAGAATGCTTTTACTGTGGAGATCCTGACCATTGGATCAACCAGTGTCCTAAGAAGGTCCTCTCTGTCAAGTCTCCTAAGACAAGGCAACCTAAAGACCAGGTACACCCTGAATTTTCTAAATGTAAGCTTTCGGTACCCATTACGATTTCTCTGGGAGTAGATAAATGGCCGGGTAAGGACTTTATTGATTCTGGCTCAGCGGCTAGCTTTATTGACTCTGAGTATGCTGTAAGATTGGGTATTCCTATGTTTGCCTTACCAACTCCTATCCATGTCATGGCTATTGATGCTACTCCTCTTATTGGTGGTACGGTGAGCTTATGTACCTCGGAGATTTCTCTAACTGTGGGTGTGTGCCACTGGAGAACCTACCTGCTGAGGTGGTACTAGGGTTGCCTTGGCTCCGACTACATAACCCCACTATAGATTGGTCCAATGGGGAGTTGGTGAGATGGGGGCCTAAGTGTGACTCGTGCTTGTCCGTGGTACAGGCTGGGGTCTCAGTAAAGTCTGATACTTTACCCTCTGTTGTTAAAGAATATTCTGATGTATTCTCATCACCAACCCCGGAGGTTCTACCCCCCCATAGACCTTATGATTGTACCATAGAGTTAGTAGAGGGGGCCAAGTTTCCTAAAGGACGAATTTATAATCTTTCTATGCCCGAACGCAAGGCCATGGAAGATTATATTAAGGAGAGCCTTGGTAAAGGGCATATTAGACCTTCTGTCTCTCCTATGGGGGCGGGGTTTTTCTTCGTTAAGAAAAAAGATGGTGGTCTTAGGCCATGTATTGATTACCGGAGATTAAATAAAATCACTGTCCAGAATAGATACTCCCTCCCATTGATTCCGGATTTATTTAACCAGGTTCTGGGGGCAACCTGGTTTTCCAAAATTGACCTGAAAGGGGCATACAATCTAATCCGAATCAAGGAGGGAGACGAATGGAAGACGGCATTCAATACTCCGGTAGGACACTTTGAATATCAAGTGATGCCTTTTGGACTCAGCAATGCCCCAGCTGTGTTCCAAAACTTCATGAATGACATTCTTAGGGAGTACTTAGGTAAATTTGTTATTGTCTATCTTGACGACATTTTGATATTCTCTCCTGACTTCGAATCCCATGTGTCTCATGTTAAACAAGTATTAGAGGTGTTGAGGGAGAATCAGCTATCCGCTAAACAAGAGAAATGTGTCTTTGGTGTACAGGAGATTCTGTTTCTAGGGCATGTTCTGACTCCTCACGCCTTCAAGATGGATCCTGGTAAGGTACTAGCAATTAAGGAATGGGTAAGACCTTCATCCTTAAAGGCCTTACAACGGTTCTTAGGTTTCGCCAATTACTATCGTAAATTTATTATGAATTTTTCCGTAATTGCTAAACCATTGACTGACCTTACTAAGAAAGGGGCGGATTTGGAGAATTGGTCTACTGAGGCCATTTCTTCATTTGAAAAATTAAAAGAGGCATTTAGTAGCGCTCCCATTCTGATCCAGCCTGATCAGGAGAGACCTTTTATTGTGGAGGTGGATGCGTCCGAGGACGGCGTAGGAGCAGTCCTTTCACAAGGTCCTGCTAGCCTCACTAATCTGAGACCATGTGCCTTCTTCTCCAGGAAATTCTCTCCCACGGAGAGAAACTACGACATAGGGAATAGGGAGCTGCTGGCCATTAAATGGGCATTTGAGGAGTGGAGGCATTTCCTGGAGGGGGCAAGACATTGTGTAACTGTTGTCACTGACCATAAAAACCTTATGTTTCTCGAGTCTGCTAAGAGGTTGAATCCCCGTCAAGCCAGATGGGCTCTGTTTTTTACTCGTTTTGATTTTTCCATCACGTTCAGGCCGGGAAGTAAAAATGTGAAGGCGGACGCATTATCTCGGAGCTTCCAGGCTTTTCAACCTACTGAGGTACCACCTGAATCTATCCTACCAGCAAAAATCTTCTTAGCAGCTCTTACCCAGGATATCTCGGCTTGCATTAGGTCTGAACAACATCTGGCACCGGTATCCACCCCAACAGATAAGTTGTTTGTTCCCGTACAATTTCGTCTCCAGCTGTTGGGTGAGTGTCACGATTCTACCTTTTGTGGACATCCGGGTGTTGAGGGCACTAAGGATCTGGTTTCTAGATCTTATTGGTGGCCCACTCTAACTAGGGATGTCAAGTCCTACGTGTCAGCCTGTGAGGTTTGTGCCAGGTCCAAGACACCTAGGACTCGCCCTGCTGGTAACCTACGACCCCTACCCATTCCCAGTAGACCCTGGTCCCATATCTCGATGGACTTTATAACTGACCTACCGCTGGCGGAGGGTAAGACTGTGGTTTGGGTAGTGGTCGATAGGTTTAGCAAGATGGTTCATTTCATTCCCCTGTCTAAACTTCCGAATGCTAAAACCCTGGCATCTATTTTTGTGAGAGAGATTGTTCGTTTACATGGCATCCCGGAAAATATTGTTTCTGACAGGGGTGTGCAGTTTGTGTCCAAATTCTGGAGGGCCTTCTGTCAAAGATGTAAAATTTCATTGTCTTTTTCTTCCGCCTACCATCCTGAGAGTAATGGGCAGACTGAACGCCTTAATCAGTCTGTGGAACAATTCTTGAGGTTGTATGTTGCTGATGACCAGCAATTATGGGTCATATTCCTTCCGTTGGCTGAATTTGCTTTGAATAACCGTGTCAATTCTTCTGCTGGGGTCTCCCCTTTCTTTTGTAACCATGGTTTTCATCCCCGTTTTCATTCTGGGTCGTCCGTCTCCTTCTCTAACCCTGAAGCAGATAAACTCTACTCCGAACTGTGCACAGTTTGGGCCCGGGTTCAATCGAACCTAGAAAAGGCTCAATGTTCTCAAAAACTCAAGGCCGATAGGAGATGTTCAAGGGGGGTAAACTTTCAGGTTGGGGATAAAGTATGGTTGTCCTCCAAGAATCTATCTCTCAAGGTAACTTCTAAAAAATTTGCTCCTCGTTTTATTGGACCATATAAGATCACGGAAGTGATTAACCCAGTATCTTTTAGGTTGGAGCTGCCTGAGTCATTCCACATTCATAATGTGTTCCATAAATCTCTGCTTAAAAAGTATTTTGAACCGGTAGTACCATCAAAAGCCTCGCCTCCGCCGGTTCTTGTTAATGATGCTGTCGAGTATGTGGTGTCTAAAATAGTGGATGTCAGGAAGGTGCGTAATTCCTTGCAGTACCTGATTCACTGGAAGGGGTATGGACCTGAAGAGGGATCTTGGGTACCTGCCAGGGAGGTTCATGCTCCTAGACTTGTTCGTAAATTTCATTTAGAACACCCTGAAAAGCCATCGCCTGAAGTCTTTGGTCCGGTGGCCCCTCGTAAAAGGGGGGGTACTGTCACGGGGTTCCGAAGGTGCACTCGGTCCCCCATTGCCCGCAGAACTGTTGCTTAGCTTTTGGAATGAGGTTCTGTGTTTGACCTCATTCCCAGGGCGGCTTTACTAGCTGGGTGGCTCCCTGCTCCTAGTCTGCCTTGAGCGTCGAGCTGATCACTCGGTGCTCGACTGGTTGGTCTGTCGGTCATGTGACGCTGGCCACGTCACATGACCCTCACTCCCCACTATAAATACAGGCAGCCTGCTGGCTACAGGTTGCCTGTTAATTTCTAGGTTCCTGGCTATTTGTTGGACTGCTGAATACTTACCTGATCCTGTTCCTGACCATCCTTTTGCCTGCTCCTCTTGTACTGCGCTTCCGTCCTGGTATTGTGACCTCGGCTCCCACCTGACTACTCTCTTAGGACTCCTCTTGTACTTCTCTGCTCTCCTGGTATTTATGACCCCGGCTTCTCCTGACAATTCTCTGCTTGCTCCATTTGTACTTTGCAGCTTTCCTGGTATTGACTCGGTCCGTTCACGTCCTGTTTGTCTGTCTGTCATCCCTGCACTTACTCCAAGTTAGGGATTGCCGTCCAGTTGTCCCCTGTCATTAGGACTCGCGAGGCAAGTAGGCAGGGCCAGGGGTAAGGGTGGAGCGCAGTGGTCACTTCCCTTCCCCCTGTGTGTGTGTGTGTACGCGACCGTTACACTCTCCCTAGTAGTGGCCGTCCTGTAAAGATGACTGCAAGAGCACAGCACAGACTGCTGAATGAGGTGAAGAAGAATCCTGAAGTGTCAGCTAAAGACTTACAAAAGTCTCTGGCATATGCTAACATCCCTGTTAGTGAATCTACGATACGTAAAACACTAAACAAGAATGGATTTCATGGGAGGATACCATAGAGGAAGCCACTGCTGTCCAAAAAAAACATTGCTGCACGTTTACAGTTTGCACAAGGGCACCTGGATGTTCCACAGCGGTACTGGAAAAATATTCTGTGAACAGATGAAACCAAAGTTGAGTTGTTTGGAAGAAACACACAACACTATGTGTGGAGAAAAAGAGGCAAGCACACCAACATCAAAACCTCATCCCAACTGTGAAGTATGGTTGTGGGGGCATCATGGTTTGGGGCTGCTTTGCTGCGTCAGGGCCTAGACGGATTGCTATCATCGAAGGAAAAATGAATTCCCAAGTTTATCAAGACATTTTGCAGGAGAACTTAAGGTCATCTGTCCACCAGCTGAAGCTCAACAGAAGATGGGTGTTGCAACAGGACAACGACCCAAAGCATAGAAGTAAATCAACAACAGAATGGCTTAAACATAAGAAAATATGCCTTCTGGAGTGGCCCAGTCAGAGTCCTGACCTCAACTCGATTGAGATGCTGTGGCATGACCTCAAGAAAGCGATTCACACCGAACATCCCAAGAATATTGCTGAACTGAAACAGTTCTGTAAAGAGGAATGGTCAAGAATTACTCCTCACTATTGTGCACGTCTGATCTGCAACTACAGGAAACGTTTGGTTGAATTTTTTGCTGCCAAAGGAGGTTCAACCAGTTATTAAATCCAAGGGTTCACATACTTTTTCCACCTGCACTGTGAATGTTTACATTGTGTGTTCAATAAAAACATGGTAACATTTAATTCTTTGTGTGTTATTAGTTTAAGCAGACTGTGATTGTCTATTGTTGTGACTTAGGCCTCCTGCACACGACCGTTGTGTGCACCCGTGGCCGTTGTGCCGTTTTCCGTTTTTTTTCGCGGACCCATTGACTTTCAATGGGTCCGTGGAAAAATCGGAAAATGCACCGTTTTGCAGCCGCATCCGTGATCCGTGTTTCCTGTCCGTCAAAAAAATATGACCTGTCCTATTTTTTTGACGGACAACGGTTTACGGACCAATTCAAGTCAATGGGTCCGTGAAAGAACACGGATGCACACAAGATTGGCATCTGTGTCCGTGATCCGTGGCCGTAGGTTACTTTCATACAGACGGATCCGAAGATCCGTCTGCATAAAAGCTTTTTCAGAGCTGAGTTTTCACTTCGTGAAAACTCATATCCGACAGTATATTCTAACACAGTGGCGTTCCCATAGTGATGGGGACGCTTCTAGTTAGAATATACTATGAACTGTGTACATGACTGCCCCCTGCTGCCTGGCAGCACCCGATCTCTTACAGGGGGCTGTGATCCGCACAATTAACCCCTCAGGTGCTGCACCTGAGGGGTTAATTGTGCATATCATAGCCCCCTATAAGAGATCAGGGGCTGCCAGGCAGCAGAGGGCAGACCCCCCTCCCTCCCCAGTTTTAATTTCATTGGTGGCCAGTGTGACCCCCCTCCCTCACTCTATTGTATTATTTTCATTGGTGGCACAGTGTGCGGCCCCCCCGGCCCCCCCTCCCTCTATTGTATTATTTTCATTGGTGGCACAGTGTGCGGCCCCCCCAGCCCCCCTCCTTCCCTCTATTGTATTATTTTCATTGGTGGCACAGTGTGCGGCCTCCCCTTACTTAGCAATATTAGAAGCATCATACTTACCTGCTGCGCTGTCTGTGACCGGCCGGGAGCTCCTCCTACTGGTATTTATTTATGTTTTACACTATATTATCTTTTTATAAACAAAAAAAAAAGCATTTTAGTATAGTCTAAGAGTCTTTTTTTTTTTAGTTTTTAGCCAATTATCTTAGGTAGGAGCAAATTTTTTGCGGGATGAGAGGACGGTTTTATTGGCACTATTTTGGGTGGCATATGACTTTTTGATCGCTTGCTATTACAATTTGTGTGATGTAAGGTGACAAAAAAAAACTTATTTTGCACCGTTTTTATTTAATTTTTTTAACTGTTCATATGATGGGTTAGGTCATGGGGTATTTTTATAGAGAAGATTCTTACGGACGTGACAATACCTAATATGTCTATTTAGTTTTAGTGTCTCAAGTCGGAGAACCATAGTTTTTTATCCAATTGTCAGTGGCTAAATTGGGGAAGGGGGATATAAATTTGGTACTCCTTGGAAGTGTGGTACTCCCTGAAGCAACCAATAATGCAGAGGCCCGGATGATCGGGGCACGTGACACACTGAGTAGTGGTGTCCTTCCATATCCCCCTCCTGTGACACACTCTGCACCTTTTTTGGGTCCGTCCCTTCTTTCCAGTATGGGGGACCACACCTGGAAAGTGTTGGGTATGGGGGACCACACCTGGAAAGTGTTGGCCAGGGACGATCCTGGCGCCTCCAGTTCCCGAGGTACTCCAGCCTGCTCTTTCCCGGTCACAAAAGATCAGGTCCTTGAGGACTGCCTCATAGAACTGAAGGAATTTCCCTGTGTTGCCAGCGCTCCGGGACAACACAAAAGAGTTGTACAAAGCAACCTGCACCAAGTAGACCGCAACTTTTTTGTACCATGCCCGGGTTTTGCGCATGGCATTATATGGCTTGAGGACTTGGAGTCTCCCCTTGAAAGCAATGAGAGACTCATCAACCGCGACCTCCCTTCCAGGTACATAGGCCTGCACAAATTTGGCCCCAAAGTGATCGATGAGCGGCCTGATTTTGTACAGGGGGGGACATGCTGCATTATCTGCATAATGCAGGCATTTCCGGATGGCCTCAAACCGGGAGCGTGTCATGGCCGTACTGTAAAGTGGGGTCTGGTAGAGGACGTCCCTACTCCAGTAATGCCTGACACTAGGTTTTTTGACTAGGCCCATGTGCAGCACGAGGCCCCAAAACGTCCTCATATCGGCTGCACTGACCGGAGTCCAGCCACCGGCCCTATCCAAAAAGGAGCCCGGGTGTTGCGCAACGAACTGTTGGACATACAGGTTTGTTTCCTCCACCATCAAATTTACAAAGTGGTCACTGAAAAAAGACTAAAATAGTCATATTCAGTAAAGCCCACTGTGGAAATCTGGATTCCTGGTTGGCCTACAAAATCAGGAATCACGGGCTCAAAATGCTCTGGGTAAACCAGACAAGTTCACCGGCAGGGGGCTCAGGTGGTCTTAACTGGTGGGCCGGAAAACTAGTACGAGCCCCAGAGCTGCTCGTACTAGTGTGGGCCACAGGGTCCCTAGCATGGCGGTCCCCTTGCTCTGCCTGGCGGCGTCTCCGCCGCCTTGGGGGCTCATCATCATCGCTAGATGATGAGGAGGATGCGGATGACAAAAGGAAAGTGGAGTCATCCTCGTCCTCACTGGGGCTCTCGGACTCGGAGGCAAGCTGGGCGTATGCCTCCTCGGCAGAGAACATCCGGCGTGCTATAGGGGAATGTGTGTGTGTTTGCGTGGGTGTTAAACTTTATTTGGTGTGCATGTGTGTGGGGGCACGGGTGTTCACGAACTTACCCTAAACCTAACAGACAAAGAAAAAAGAACCAAAAATGTGAATTATTTATTTTTTTTAATTCAAACTCTCTGATCAACGGTGGGGTGTGCGATGCGCTAACAGTGGCCGGACGCTAAGAGTGCTGGTCACAGTCAGCGTACGCAGAAAAAAAAAGATATAATGCTTGCGCCCCAATAAAATTTGTATGGGGGGGGGGAGCAGGGGGCAAGCTGCAGCACCCCTGAGGGGGGGGTCTAGGGTCACACAGCTGTGCTGTGGACCCCAGACACCCGATTTAGGGTGATGCAACAAAAACAGTTTTTTGGTTTTTTTTATCACTAACTTTCCCTGAATATCCCTGCCTAACCTAACCTTTCCCTAACCTTTCCCTAAATACCTTGGTGGAGCTGGGGCACAGATGGGGGTCCTGGCTGATGATCCCTGCAGCTCTGAAGGATCGACGTGCAGCGCTCCTCTCTCCTCGGCTCCCGGACACAAAAGGAGGAAGAGAGGAGCACTGCTGTAATTTTAATAGCCCGCCCGCCCCAGCCGACCAATGAGTGCCGATCCTGAGAGGTGATGTCACCATCACCTCTCAGGATCGCAGGATGGTGATTAGTGGTGTATTATCACACCACCGATCACAATCCTGTTCCGGGTCCCCAGAGACCCGAATAACCCGGAAACGCAGCAAACCGCAGGTCTGAATTGACACGGGGGGGGGGGGGGGGGGTCACAGGACCCCCCCGGCGCATTGTTCCAGGGTGCCTGCTCAATGATTTGAGCAGTCACCCAGTTCCGATCACCGCCCGCCGATACGTCATGTGTCCTTAAGTACTGGGACAACATGCCGTACCTGTACGTCATGTGTCCGGAACAGGTTAATTACAGATCCGCACTATTAGTCATCAAAATGGCTCTAAAAATGTTGAATACACCAAACACAGAGTAAGGTGTATTGGGGAGAATGCCATTTTAGTTACTAGTAGTATGGACCTGTAGCTGCAATTTAACTTATGGTCTGAATATTAAGCTGACAGATCTGAAATAAAGTGGTTGGCCACATTGGAGTCTGTGACTCCAATGTACAAATACCATTATAGATGACTTTAGTATGTGCAGCTGAGCGAAATGATCTTTTATTCTGCTGGATGCCATGACCGCAAGTGCCCTGGAGGTGGGGCTTCACTATGAAGTGCTCTCTGCATCATAGCCCCTCTGCTTTGGTTGCAGTCTGTGTAGCAGTCTCCTGGTTGAACACCAAAGCTGTCTCTCAGTCCTGCCTCCTGGGCACTTGCGGCCATGGCGTCCAGCAGAATAAAATATCATTTTGTTCCGCTCCAAATACTAAAGGCATCTATAAAAGTATGTTTTTTTACTGTTCTCCCTGGTCCCTAAATATCGCTTTTTTAAATGGGTCAAAACTGCTGACAGACTTTCTTTAAAGTTCTAACCAACATTAAGAAGATTGATGTCTTCTCTATATTTCTAATTCAGCTACACATGATGCAAACTAAATTCAGAATTTGTGAAATTGATCACAAAAAGTGCGAGGCAAAAGTGTCTCATTCTACAAAGAGGCTCTGAAATATTGCCTGTGATCTGACTGTTTACCATGGACAACTACTTCAATTTTACGCTGCTTTTACTTGTATGGTTTGTGGCTGTTACTGCGACGATGTTGGATTACACAATAGGGTCTGTATATAGCAATTGTTAGTGGCTGTTGGGTCACAAATGTATACGATAGCAAATATTGGGTAACTTAAGACAATAAGACATTCCTGCAGTTTCAAAATGTGTAGTAGAAGTTGTCTTAGTATACCTTGTATTTTTAAATGTATAAATCACAGAATTCATTTCTGGTCGTGATGTTGATACCATTTTGCTAGTTATAACATGACTAGGGTTTTGTCGCATCTGCTAGCAAAGAATTAGGAAATGCCTGTCCTCCTAATGCTTGAATGGCAGCGTTACTTATCTTGTGGAGCCTTGTGGAGATGTAAATGGACAGCAACGGGAAAAGGAAGTTTTGCAACAACATATGTAAATAATTGTGCTGCTGCCTAAGGACAAGCATATTGAGCCACAGTAAAGTCAAGGCATGAGTGCGTTATATGTTTGTTCACCACCCCCTCTCCACTTGTTAACCTATGTCCTTCTTGTTTCAGTGAGAGGAGGCAGGCAAATGATGAGTTTCCTGGAAATTCTTCCAGATAACATTTCCATCTGGGGCATAGCTTCTTACAGAAAGTATGAACTGCAGCAGATTCCAGTTTTTCTCTTCTTGCACTTGAAAGTAGTAAAACACAAAGCAAATAAATAAAAGCTTGGGTAATATCAGAACTCCTTTATGTGACCTTCTCTGTAGGACTTACTGTGTAGTTCTGGGGAAATCATTGACACATAAGTCAATTTGCTATAACCTCAGTGCCGTCATGGTTTCTGATTGCAAAACTGGCTCTTATGGGAAGGTGGAGGGGAAGATGTAAGTTACAGGCACGCACAGAGGAAAAATACTGTAAAAATCCCAGATCAATGCCTTAAACTGTAGAATATATATATATATATATATATATATATATATATTTATATATTGTAAGAAGGTACCTGGAATCATCGTGGATGGAAGGTATGTGTCACCGAGGTTCCTGGCCTCGGTGAAGTAAAAGCCGGTATTTTATGTGTCAGCAGCAGCTATTGCTAATTGACACTGTGAGATTTAGCATGGCTGTCATAGTTGATCTGGGACAGCTCTTACTGGGAGTAGTCAAAGTGCTGGGTGGGTGACTACTCCCCATGTTCCAGGCTGGGTTTTGCCAGGCATAAAATCCAGCCAGCACTGCCAGGTGTAGATTTACCTTCCTCTGACAGTGGAGCTCAGGAGTCTGTGTGCTGTAAACTGAGGGCTGTGCTGGGATTTGAGGTTTGAGCTGGGCTGAAGGACTCAGGCCCCTCTAAAGGCGAACAGGCCACCTATGGACTTGATGAGGCTGAACTGCTAACAGGGTGTGAATTAACACCCAGGAAAAAAGGTGACTTTTATTGTTTATGGACTTTTTATTGTGTATGAACAAACACCAAGCCATCTATGTTTTGTGATACACGTTATCTGCATTTTGTCATACACCAATGTGTGAATAAACACAGCTGTTTGATTCAAGAACTGTGTACTTTGCCTCTATACTGCATCCGCTAGTCCTAACTACCGGAGTGAAACCCCACAATTGGTGGAGAATGTGGGCAGACGTAGTGAGGCTGCGTGAACACCGATATATTTTCGGTTTTGCATCTTTGGGCACAGTTGTATGTCGTACATCAAACCAGCTGTATTTCAACCCGTGCCCCACGACAAAATAGAGGCTGTTGTGAAGGCCCTCATGAAGGGTAATTTGCACGGGAGGCTAATAAGCAGCAGCAAGAGACTAACCAGTTGCTGCTACACGTGATGGCTTTGCAGACAGCAGGAGCAACCCCAAGCGTCCACGATGCCCGGAAAGCAGTCCGTGCAGCGATCCCTAAGATGACACCCGCAGACAACATCGAAACCTATCTGGCAATGTATAAGAAAGTGGCCACCAGTGAAAAGGTGCCCCGAGACCAGTGGGCTGAGGTCGTCGCTCCTTTCCTGGCTTCAGAGTCCCAGCAGGGGTATTTCGACTTGCCGGACAATCAAGCGGCAAGACTGGGGGTGAATGTGTTGGTCCGGGTCCAGCGGGTACATCAGTGGGGGTTTAAACCGTCTGAGCCCGTGAGACCCCAGTATTAGGACTTACTCCACCTTTTGCAAAAGTGGCTACAGCCTGATGTGCTGAGTCCCACGGCTATGCTGGATAGACTATTGGCTGACATATTCTGGAGGGCACTGCCACCCCCTCTCCAGCACTGGATCAGCCAGGTATCTCCTGGAAATGCCCTGAATATGGTGGACCTGGTGGAATGCTATGACGCCACCAAGAATCTAAACGGGGGTACTTTTGGGAGGAGGGCAGGCAAACTCCAGAACTCCCCACCCCAGGTCCACCAGTATGAGCCAATGAAACCCCCCCGGGAGGTTCCCCCTATGGGCCGGACCCAGTTAATGCTGGCTTGGTCAGGAACCTGGCCACACCAGGGCTGAGTGTCCTCATCGGGTTGAGCCCATGGACACTAATTGTGGTTACTGACAATCGCTATATGCCAGGAAACTGTGTGCCACATGTACCCCGAGGCTTTAGGCCACTTGTGCCAGGTGGAAGTGGGAGACACTCAAGAGGAGGCGCTGCTGGACTCAGGGAGCTTGGTGACCCTGGTAAGGGCTACCCTGGTGCAGTCCGCTGAGTATACTGGCCGGAAAGTTGGGGTGATGTGCATTCATGGAGACTTGAAAGACTATCCCACCGCGCTGGTGTCTCTAACCACGGTGGCCGGCAGGTGGACCCACGAAGTGGCAGTCGCCACAAATCTCCACTATGAACTCATAATAAGGAGAGACTTTCCAGGTTTCCCTGCCCTATGGACGGTTGTGAGAGTTAAGGATACCCCTGAGACAGGAATAAGCCCAGGACATTGGCCTTGTTCAAGGGGACGACGAGAACAAGGCCAAAGTGCCAGCAGTAGGGGTGACTGCCACTTTGGTGGAAAAGGGGGAGACAACCCTGCGTAGGATAATGGTGGGAGACGTGGAGGAGTTGCCACCGGGTCCTGGGTTGGCAGACCTCAACGTCTCTGGGGAGAATTTCGGTACAGCCCAACGCTAAGACCCAACCCTATCCCAGGCCTGGGAGAATGTGGTAATACTTGATGGTGTACCCCAACAACCTGGGGCCAAGTTGATGTTTCCCCGTTTTGTGGTCCACCAGAATATGCTATATCGGTTAAACCAGCTGCGGGGTGAACCTGTTGAACAGTTGGTGGTGCCCGGGGCCTATCGAAAACTCGTGTTAGAGTTAGCTCACTAACATGTTCTCGGGGGTCATCTGGGACTGCAGAAGACACAGGACCAGATACTACAACGGTTTTACTGGCCGAGTGTCTTTAGAGAGGTGGATGACTTTTGTAAGTCTTGCCCGACCTGCCAAACCACTAGCCCCCAGCACCTGTTCCGCAGTCCCTTAGTGCCCCTCCTGATTATCGAGGTACCATTTGAGAGAATCGCTATGGATCTTGTAGACCCAGTACCGAAGTCCGCTAGGGGGCACCAACACATCTTGGTCATCCTGGACTATGCCACTCGGTACCCGGAGGCGGTGCCACTGCGACATACATCGGCCAAACTCATAGCAAAAGAGTTAATTGAGATGTTTTCCTGAGTAGGGATACCCAAAGAGGTTCTGACTGACCAGGGGACTCCTTTTATGTCCAAGGTCATGCGGGAGCTCTGTAAGGCAACTTTCACACTCACGTTTTGGGCGGATCCGTCATGGATCTGCAAAAACGGATCCGTTACAATAATACAACCGCATGCATCCGTCATGAACGGATCTGTTTGTATTATCTGTAACATAGCCAAGACGGATCCGTCATGAACTCCATTGAAAGTCAATGGGAGACGGATCCGTTTTCTATTGTGTCAGAGAAAACGGATCTGTCCCCATTGACTTACCTTGTGTGCCAGGACGGATCTGTTTGGCTTAATTTCGTCAAGCGGACAGCAAAATGCTACAAGCAGCGTTTTGGTGTCCGCCTCCAAAGCGGAATGGAGACTGATCAGAGGCAAACTGATGCATTCTGAGCGGATCCTTTTCCATTCAGAATGCATTAGGGCAAAACTGATCCGTTTTAGACCGCTTCTGAGAGCCTTGAACGGATCTCACAAACGGAAAGCCAAAATGTGAGTGTGAAAGTAGCCTTAGTTGCTGAATATCAAACAGATACGGACATCCGTCTATGACCCGCAAACTGACAGCCTAGTAGAAAGGTTTAATCAAATGTTAAAAACTATGTTAAAACGAGTAGTAGCTAAGGATGGAAAGGACTGGGACCTCCTTCTGCCCTATCTTAGGTTTACAGTGCGAGAAGTGCCCAAGGCCTCTACTGGGTTCTCGCTCTTCGAACTACTATTTGGCAGACATCCTCGTGGTCTGTTGGACATAGCCAAAGAGGCATGGGAGCAGCAACCCACACCATATAAAAGTGTTGTTGAATACGTCACCCAAATGCAGGAACGTATGGGAACCGTGTTGCCGCTGGTAAAGGAACATATGGAGGCAGCTCAGCGAGCTCAAAGTCGGGTGTATAATCGGCAGGCTCGGGTCTGGATATTTAACCCGGTAGATCGGGTTTTGGTTCAGGTACCAACAGCTATTACATGAGATTTGTTCCCCACTTTGCCACTATAGCCGCGCCCTTGACAGACCTCTTCAAGGGACGAAAATCAGTGATGTTTTTTTCCACTTTGAAGTCAGCCCTGTGCGGGTCACCGGTTTTGGTGACGCCCGACTTCAATAGGGAGTTCGTGGTACAGACAGATGCCTTCGAAGTAGGCCTCGGTGCTGTACTCTCTCAGGAAGTCAATGGGGAGGAGCATCCCGTTGTATTTTTAACCACTTGCCATCTGGGCCATTTGCCCCCTTCCTGACCAGGCCTAATTTTGCAAAACTGACATATCTCACTTTATGTGGTAATAACTTTGGAACGCCTTTATTTATCCAAGTCATTCAGAGATTGTTTTCTCGTGACACATTGTACTTCATGATAGTCATAAATTTGAGTCAAAATATTTCACCTTTATTTATGAAAAAATCCCAAATTTACCCAAAAATTTGAAAAATTCGCAATTTTCTAAATTTCAATTTCTCTGCTTTTAAAACAGAAAGTGATACCTCATAAAATATTTATTACTTAACATTCCCCATATGTCTACTTTATGTTGGCATCATTTTGGAAATGTCATTTTATTTTTTTAGGACGTTAGAAGGCTTAGAAGTTTAGAAGCAATTCTTCAAATTTTTAAGAAAATTGCCAAAACCCACTTTTTAAGGACCAGTTCAGGTCTGAAGTCACTTTGTGGGGCCTACATAGTGGATACCCCCATAAATGACCCCATTGTAGAAACTACACCCCTCAAGGTATTCAAAACCGATTTTACAAACTTTGTTAACCCTTTATGCGTTCCACAAGAATTAAAGGAAAATGGAGATCAAATTTTAAAATTTCACTTTTTTGGCAGATTTTCCATTTTAATCCAATTTTATCTTTAACACATCGATGGTTAACAGCCAAACAAAACTCAATATTTATTACCCAGATTCTGCGGTTTACAGAAACACCCCACATGTGGTCATAAACTGCTGTATGGGCACACGGCAGGGCACAGAAGAAAAGGAACTCCACATGGTTTTTAGATGCCATGTCCCATTTGAAGCCCCCTGATGCACCCTTACAGTAGAAACTCCCAAGAAGTGACCCCATTTTGGAAACTAGGGGATAAGGTGCCAGTTTTATTAGTACTATTTTTGGGTACATATGATTTTTTGATCATTCATTATAACACTTTATGGGGCAAGGTGACCAAAAAATTGGTTGTTTTAGCACAGTTTCTATTTATTTATTTTTACAGCGTTCACCTGAGGGGTTCAGTCAAGTGACATTTTTATAGAGCAGATTGTTACGGACGTGGCGATACCTAATATGTATACTTTTTCTCATTTATTAAAGTTTTACACAATAATAGCATTTTTGAAACAAAAAAATTATGTTTTAATGTGTCCATGTTCTGAGAGCCATAGTTTTTTTATTTTTGAGAGATTTTCTTATGTAGGGGCTCATTTTTTGCGGGATGAGGTGACGGTTTTATTGGTACCATTTTGTGGGACATACGCGTTTTTGATCACTTGGTGTTGCACCTTTTGTGATGCAAAGTGACAAAAATTGCTTGTTTTGACACAGTTTATTATTTTTTTTTTTACGGTGTTCACCCGAGGGGTTAGGTCATGTGATATTTTTATAGAGCTGGTTTTTACGGACGCGGTAATACCAAATATGTCTATTTTATTTTATTTTTTCTATTTTTAAAATTCTTTTTTTATTCCTTACTTGGGAACTTTTTTGTTTTTACATGTGAAACTTTTTTTTATTTTATTTTTTCAACCCTTTATTTTTTTAGATTTTATTTTACACTTTTTGTCCCCCATAAGATCATACAAGACCTCTGGGGGACATTTCCCTCACTTTTTCTTTTTTTTTTTACTGTTGATTTCTCCTGTAACTGGGGCTGACATAGTAGCCCCAGTTACAGGAGAAATGCACCCCCCAGAGAGGCTGTACAGCATAATACTGCGCTGTACAGCCTCAGAGCAGGGCTGATCGAGGTCTGTGAAAGACCTCACACAGCTCCTGCACTCTCCGGTCCCATGACCGCCGGGCCGGAACAGGAAGCGCATAGCTCGGTGAGCGATGTGTCTGCAGCGATCCGGAAGGCAGGGACACCTGGGAACTGTCCCTGCCTTATCTCTGGGTTGCCCTGCTGTCACTGACAGCGGGCAACCCGATCAGCAGCTGCACGATTAGCGTGCAGCTGCGATTTCTGAAAGGACGTTTTAAAACGTGCTTTCAGAAATAGAGGTCCACCCATAGGACGTTTATATCCTATGGGCGGACGGAAAGTGGTTAATCCGCAAGCTCACCCCAGCCGAAACCAGGTATAGTACAGTGGAGAGAGAGTGCATGGCTATTTGTTACGGAGAAAGTTCTGCCTGATGACTGACAACTCCCCTCTCAAGTGGATGAGCCAGGCCAAAGAGAGAAATGCCTGAGTCACCAGGTGGTTCCTGTCCTTACAGAACGTTAAGTTCTCCATTGAACACAGGGCAGGCCGGTTGCAGGGAAAAGCGGATGCCCTGTCCCGGGTATACTGTATGGCAGGTGTTCACCCCCTCAGGGTTGAACAAAGGGTGTGGGTATGTTATAAGGTACCGGGAATCATCGTGGATGGAAGGTATGTGTTACCGAGGTTCCTGGCCTCGGTGAAGTAAGAGCCGGTATTTTATGTGTCAGCAGCAGCTATTGCTAATTGACAACATGAGATTTAGCATGGTTGTCATAGCTGATCCGGGATGGCTCTTACTGGGAGTAGTCAAAGTGCTGGGTGGGTGACTACTCCCCATGTTCCAGGCCGGGTTTTGCCAGGCATAAAAACCAGGCAGCACTGCCAGGTGTGGATTTACCTCCCTCTGACAGTGGAGTTTAGGAGTCTGTGTGCTGTGAACTGAGGGCTGTGCTGGGATTTGAGGTTTGAGCCGGGCTGGAGGACTCAGGCCCCTCTAAAGGTGAACAGCCCGCCTATGGACTTGATGAGTCTGAAATGCTAACAGGGTGTGAATTAACACCCAGGAGAAAAGGTGACTTTTATTGTGTGTGAACAAACACCAAGCCATCTGCGTTTTGTGATACACCTTATCTGCATTTTGTTATACACCAATGTGTTAATAAACACAGCTGTTTGATTAAAGAACTGTGTACTTTGCCTCTATACTGCATCCGCTAGTCCTAACTACCAGAACGAATCCCCACTCTCTCTCTCTCTCTCTCTCTCTCTCTATATATATATATATATATATATATATAAATTACATAATGTCTTTATTCTCAAAAGGATTCCATAAGATGGGACTAATCATGTTCACATTATGCTAAAAAAAAATTGGGGGAATTTACATAATAAATAAAAAAAAATCATATATTAAATACCTATATGTGAAATGTTTTTTTAAGGAATTAGAGGATAGTTTTCCGGATACATATTTTTTTTAAAAATCACTCCATGTATACTAGTTCCTGTCCAGAGAACCATTAAAGGAGTTGTCTCATGACGCCGTTACTAAGGCGAGATGAGACACAGGCCCGACCACCAGCCCCCGGGAAACAGCAGAGCAGTCCATGAGAGCTATAGAAACAGCATAGCACAGCAAGCTATGCTGTTTTTGAGTAAGGGAAACAGTATAGCTTGTTGTGCTATGCTGTTTCCATAGCTCTCATGCACCGCAATGGGAGCTACTGAACCAGTGAGTGTTGCAGTGCTCTCTGCTGTTTCCCGGAAGGCTGGTGGTCGGGACTGTGTATCATCTCGCCTTAGTAACGGCGTCATGAGACAACCCCTTTAAGTTCTACTTCATCTGGGCATTTAGCACATCAGGGAGTCTCACTTTACACTCTTTGTCTGACCATCAGTCAGACCGGGGAGGAGTGGTGACTCAATTTCAGCAAAAGTTTGAAAAAACCGTAGCACTCCAGTCTTCAATCCAATCGTATATTTATTAGCACCGAACAGAAGCTTCTGTTTTTTTCTAACTTTTTGGGTAATTGAGGGGCCCCCTGGGCTGGGGCCTGACACCGCGAGCACCGCCGCCAAATGATGGACTAACATACGTCAGTAAGTGGTGCTGTCCTTTCTCTATGCTTTTTAATGACTCAATTTCAGCAGCACAATTTCCCTGTGCTAATCCAGTAGTGTGGCTGGTCTCTCACATTATACCAATCAGTGCACTGCTCCTCTGAAGGCATATGTTTATCTAGACCTAAGAGAACAATAGTTCCATAATTCTGTCAGTCATTCCAGTCCTACACCTACTACTCTAATAAGGATTACATTATAGATAAACCCTCACATGTGAGTCATAAACTGCAATTATTTTTCTCTTAATTTCAGGACTTTTATCTCTGATACAACTGACACAAAAGGACAATATTTTGTATTTAATTTTCAATGGCATATAGTTGACAACCTAAAAATTTTGAGTAAGGTAAAGTGTAGCAGAAACAGCCACGGGAAATCTGCAGTTAATGTGATTTTTGTTCAGCTTCAGTGTGGAAATCTTTGACTGGCACTTTATTATACAGTCCTGATCAAAAGTTTAAGACCACTTGAAAAATGGCAAAAAATCATATTTAGCATGGCTGGATCTTAACAAGGTTCCAACAATAATGGCGGGGGCTACTCATTACGGAGTTCATGTTCGGAAGTTGGATTTCTGTTTTGGGGGGGTTTAGTTTTTTTTGGGAGGTGTGGTCCTAAACTTTTGATCAGCTAAAAAACAGCCTGTTTCAGTTTAATCGTCATTTTCAATTAATTGAATGCTCAAAAAATGTTTTATCTCACTCTCATTTCTTCTTGTTGCATGTTCAAGCTCTACTTGGAACCTTGTTAAGATCCAACAATGTAAAATATGATTTTTTGCAATTTTTCAAGTGGTCTTAAAACTATTAAACTTTTGATCAGGACTGTATTATGATATCATATATTCTACATAGTGAACCTGTCATCAAGTTTATGGTGCCAGAACCAAGTGCAGCATGAAATCTTGACATGGTCGCTCATGACAGAGAGCTACATTTTAATCTGAAAAGTTGTGGTGTTTGTTGCAGTCTAAACAGGCAGTCTCTGGTCATAACAGTAGTATTCACCAGGGCCTTCCTCAGCCCACAGCGCAGGGACCAATCAGTAAGCAATCCAGAAATGCTTGCAGTGCTTCCAGGGACACCCCCGGTGAAAGGCTCTCCTAGATACAGCATTCCCCAGCAAGATCATAGCTGGTGCTGGTCAAGATGGCAGGGCGGTGGTTCACCACCCAACAGGATCTAAAGACCAAGAGCTCTAGTGAGGCTTGACGGCCAGACCCAATTCCACCTAACAGACTAGGCTAGTTTGCATTCTCAATTATTCCATGTTCATAAATGTCCATGTTAATGTCCATACTAGCATAAAACCCTCTCTACTGCTCCACATATATGACTCACATATCACCCCTGTGATACCATGTTCCAGCGTCTGCATCCATACCAATGCAAGCCCTGTGTTCACCACCAATATAATGTAACAGCCACTGTTAAAGGTGCAGTACTTACAATGAAGAGCAGTTATAATGCACATTGGTACACAACACAGCAAATATAACATGGCCCAGTTAACCTCATTATTAACAGTCCAATACACAGTAAATAAAGTCCTGTTTGGGGATGCAGTTTGGGGGTGCAGGCGGTTTAACTCGACCACCTCTTTACATATCAATTTGAATTCACACAGGCACTGTGATAACATACAGACTGGATGCAGATGTTGCCCTGTTTGAGGGAAGGCAACGGCACTGACTGCTGGGCAAACATTTACTTCCTTAGTATCATGTAGTGAAATGCATTAATTCTTGGATTTATTAGTAGTTTTATTATACCTATTGTTCACTTCACATTGGAACATGCATGCTGAAGCCTCTGTAGAACTGCTGGCTCTTAGATGTTTTTGAGGCTTTACCAACAGACACGAACAAAAAATTTAGCAGACAGAGCTTTTTGGGCCTTTAGCCAACAGTTACAACATAAGACCTGAAAAACAAACATGTCTGCAGGACATCTTTCTCTTCTATATACAATGACTCTTCTTCTTGGTAACTATGTTTTATGGAGAACCCTAGGATACTGTTTGAACTAATGCTAATTTCTTTTATGCTCTACCTCAAAGGTCAAGATAATGACCCATACGCAAAGGCAAAAGATATAGCCCCTAATTTGCTTAGTGTCTATTAAAACATCTTGGCTTTATCTGTTAGTTAACCCTCAATATTACTAGAGACCTCAGCTTTTCGCTGAACACTTGGTCACCTGACAGCTAATTCATCTAATTTCACCATATAGATTGCAAAAGTATTCACCCCCCTTGACTTTTTTTTCCGTATTTTCTTACATTACAGCCTTAAGTTCAATGTTTTGTTAATCTGAATTTTAAGTAATGGATCAGAACACAATAGTCTAAGTTGGTGAAGTGAAATGAGAAAAATATATAAATAAAACTGTTGTTTAGAAATAGAAAACAGAAAATTGGCATGTGCGTATGTATTCATCCCCTTTGTTAGGAAGCCCATAAAAAGCTCTGGTGCAACCAATTACCCTCAGAAGTCACATAATTAGTGAAATGATGTCCACCTGTGTACAATCTAAGTGTCACATGATCTGTCATTACATATACACACCTTTTTTCAAAGGCCCTAGAGGCTGCAACACCTAAGCAAGAGGCATCACTAACCAAACACTGCCATTAAGACCAAGGAACTCTCCAAACAAGTAAGGGACAATGTTGTTCAGGAGTACAAGTCAGGGTTAGGTTATAAAAAAATATCCAAATCTTTGATGATCCACAGGAGCACCATCAAATCTATCATAACCAAATGGAAAGAACATGGCACAACAGCAAACCTGCCCAAGAGACGGCCGCCCATCAAAACTCACGGACCAGACAAGGGGGCATTAGAGAGGCAGCACAGAGCCCTAAGGTAACCCTGGAGGAGCTGCAGAGTTCCACAGCAGAGACTGGAGTATCTGTACATAGAGTTGGGCTTTATGGCAGAGTGGCCAGAAGAAAGCCATTACTTTCAGCTAAAAACAAAAAGGCACATTGTGAGTTTGCGAAAAGGCATGTGGGAGACTCCCAAAATGTATGGATGAAGGTGTTTTGGTCTGATGAGACTAAAATTGAACTTTTCGGCCATCAAAGAAAACGCTATGTCTGGCGCAAACCCAAAACATCACATCACCCAAAGAACACCATCCCCACAGTGAAACATGGTGGTGGCAGCATCATGCTGTGGGGATGTTTTTCAGCAGCTGGGACTGGGAAACTGGTCAGAGTTGAGGGAAAGATGGATGGTGCTAAAAACAGGGATATTCTTGAGCAAAACCTGTACCACTCTGTGCGTGATTTGAGGCTAGGGCGGAGGTTCCACTTCCAGCAGGACAATGACCCCAAACACACTGCTAAAGCAACACTTGAGTGGTTTAAGGGGAAACATGCAAATGTATTGGAATGGCCTACTCAAAGCCCAGATCTCAATCCAATAGAAAATCTGTGGTCAGACTTAAAGATTGCTGTTCACAAGCGCAAACCATCCAACTTGAAGGAGCTGGAGCAGTTTTGCAAGGAGGAATGGGCAAAAATCCCAGTGGTAAGATGTGGCAAGCTCATATAGACTTATCCAAAGTGACTTGGAGCTGTGATTGCCGCAAAAGGTGGCTCTACAAAGTATTGACTTTAGGGGGTGAATAGTTATGCACATTGACTTTTTCTGGTATTTTGTCCTATTTGTTGTTTGCTTCACAATAAAAAAAGAAACAAACATCTTCACAGTTGTGGGAATGTTCTGTAAATTAAATGATGCAAATCCTCAAAAATCCATGTTAATTTCAGGTTGTGAGGCACCAAAACACGAAAAAAGTCAAGGGGGGTGAATACTTTTGCAAGGCACTGTACATGCCTGATCGAGCGTTTATGTTTTTTCAAAAGGGGGTTGTAAAAAACTACTGCCTGGCCCCCTGACTAGCTATTTCTGAAACAAAGGATAGGGCATGTTGAATCCCAATAGTTATTTCCCCAGGCCTTTGCTGTTGGGGGGTGGTCACCCATAGAGTTTATTCAGAAAGTCTTCACACTGTTTCCCTTTTTTCATATTTTGTTATGTTTTAGCTGTGTGCTAAAATAAGTTCAACATTTTCCTTCAATATCTCATAAATACAAAGAGAAAACAGAATTTTGCAAATCTTTGCTAATTTATTGAAAATAAAAAACTAAGATCTTGCATTGACATAAGTATTCAGACCCTTTACTCAGTACTAAGTTGAAGTACCATTGGCATCGATTACAGCCTCCAGTCTCCTTCGGTACGATGCTATAAGGTTTGCACACCTGGATTTGGGGATTTACTGCCATTGTTCCCTGCAGATCCTCTCAAGACCTGTCAGGTTGGATGGGGACTGTCAGTTGACAGCCATTTTCAGGTCTTTCTAGAGATGTTCAATTAGGGTCAATTCAGGGCCTTGGCTGGGCCACTCAAGGACATTCACAGAAGTGTCCCTAAGCCACTCCTGTGTTGTCTTGACTGTGTGCTTAGGGTAATTGTCCTGTTGAGAGGTAAACCTTCAGCCCAGTATGAGGTCCACAGCACACTGGATAAGGTTTATATTGAGAATATCTGTGTACTGTGTGCTTCATTTAGCTTTCCCTCAGCTCTGACCAAACTCCCTGCTCCAGCCGCTGAAAAACACCCCCACAGCATGATTCTGCCACCACCATGCTTCACTGTAGGGATGGTATTGGGCAGGTAATGAGCAGTGCCTTGTTTCCTCCAGACATGACACTTAGAACTGTGGCAAAAAAACTAAATTTTGGTTTCATCAGACCAGAGAATCTTGTTTCTCGCAGTCTGAGAGTCCTTTAGGTGTCCTTTTTTTTGTGCCAATTTTTACGTGTCTTTTACTGAGGAGAGGCTTTTTTTCTTGCCACTCTGCAATGAAGCCCAGATTGGTGGAATATGTCAGTGATGGTTGACCTTCTGGAAGTTTTTTTTATAAATTGTTTATTTTATTGATTTTTTTATCAATGAAAAAATAATACAGGTACATTGTCTCATAGCACAATCGTAAGAGGCAATACAGGTACAATACTATGTTGCATAACGTCAGTATCAACAAATGTACTTTAGTATACAAAACATACATTTTGCATCTGAGGCCCATAAATGCACCAAGGGCTGAAACCACAAAAGGACATAAGACAATCACAATGACACGACACATAGGGGAAATTAAAGGAAGGGGGAAAAATAACAGTCTGACTGGTAATCAAAGGTCTTTTATTGTAAGTGATCAAAAGCGTCATCCCATGTTTGCCAGATCTTTGTAAATCTATCGACTGAGTTAGTAATACATGCAGTTAAGTATTCCATTTTTCTAACTTCTCTTACACTATGCATGAGGTCCATTCGGGTAGGTGCGTCTGCCCTTAACCAAAACCTCGCAACTAGGCGTCTGGCCGCCGTTAACACCTGAAGGACTAATAGGAGGAATTGTTTTTTTAATGACATTTTTGGCATATTCAGTAAGTAAAAAAAAGGTGTAAAAGGAAAACGAATTGCGAGGAGTTGAAAAAAGACAGACTCCACCATTCTCCAGAAGGGCACAATCACAGGACATTCCCAGAAAATGTGAAGGTGGGTCCCCTCACCTGTCGTACACCTCCAACATCTATCAGAGATATCTTGGCTAAAGTGTTTTAATAGCTGTGGGGTATGATACCAAAACATAAGCACTTTATATGTGTTTTCCCTATATGTGACACATGAGGACGACTTCGCTGCCCGTTCCCATATCTGTTTCCACTCTGCATACGTTATAGGTTGGCCTAGAATTGCTTCCCATTTAGACATGTAGGAGTGAGTGACAGAGGAGGATGATAGGATAAGATAGATGCCTGAGATGAGACCTTTCGTTGTAACAGTCAATTTACAAAGTTTCTCAAACGGCGTGGGGGTTGACACCTTCGTTGAGTGAAAGAGGTCCGAAAAAAAATGGCTAATCTGCACATATTGATACCTACAAGACTCTGGTAATTGATGCAAGGAACGTACCTCGTCAAATGAGAACAAGCCCAGAGTCCTATAGTTTACAACATCCGCAAATCTGAACAACTTCTTGGGAAACCATGTTTTAAGAAAAACTGTGCTCATTCCCAACTTAAATAGTGGGTTATACAGAAAGGAGACCATAGAAGATTTTTCTGATGCAAGTGAAAACAGTCTGTTACACCTCGACCATATGTTACATGTAAAAGACATAGGGCCCAATAGTTCAGGTCTAAGTGAGGGTTGTAGGGAGTACCAAATAAGTGAGTTCGGATGTACAGGGGCTATCCACAACTTCTCTATTTCCATCCATCTGGAGTACGCGTACATATTGGACCAGGCTGGCAGTCTTCTAAGGTGTGTAGCCCAGTAATATTTTTTAATATTTGGAACTGCTAAACCACCTTGAGTTTTGGGTGACATTAAAATTGAGCAAGCTATGCGATGTCTCTTTCCATTCCAGATGAACCTGAATATGGATGATTGAAAATCCCGCAGCTCCTTCTCAGGGACAGGAATTGGGAGAGTCTCAAACAAATACAGTAATTTAGGCAAAACATTCATCTTGACTGATGCTATACGGCCCAAAAGGGAGATGGGAAAAGGCATCCATTTAATCATTAAGGCCTTGAGTTCTCGGAACATAGATGGAAAGTTTTGAGCGTACAACGAGGGATAAGTAGGGGTTAAGTTGACTCCCAAATACCTCAAGGACATTTCCGTCCATTGAAAATTAAAGTTAGATTTTAAGGTGGTCAAAATATCAGGGGCTAGGTTAAGAGGGAGAGCCTCAGTTTTTGTGGCATTAATTTTATAACCGGATAATCTACCATAAGTCTCTAGTAGTTTAAAGAGGTTGGGAAGCGAAATATGCAAGTCAGTTAATGTTAGCAGGATATCATCTGCGAATAGTGAAAGTTTGAATTCTACTGCATTCACTTTAATCCCATGAATATCAGGATGAGACCTAATGGCCGCCGCTAGGGGTTCTATGCATAGAACGAAGAGCAGAGGGGACAGTGGACATCCCTGTCGCGTACCATTTTTTATAGGGAAAGGCAAAGAATGAGCATGTTTCATTTTCACTATCGCTGTAGGTTGGGCATATAGAACATGAAGGGCTGTAAGGAAAGGGCCTTTCAGACCGAAGGCCTCCATGGTAGAGAACATAAAAGGCCACCCTAAGCGATCAAACGCTTTCTCTGCGTCAAGACTTAGCAACAACGCCGAGTCTCTGCGTTTATTTGTGATATCAATTAAGTCAATAGTGCGCCTTGTATTATCTCCGCCCTGTCGGTTTCGAACGAAGCCCACTTGATCTTTATGGATCAGCTGGGGTAGCCAGTCTGAAAGTCGGTTAGCCAGAGTTTTCGTGAAAATTTTCAGATCTGAGTTAAGAAGTGCAATGGGCCTATAATTTCCACATTCTAGGGGATCTTTACCTGGTTTAGGTATTAAAGTTATATAGGAGTGCGACATTGAAGTGGGAATTGGTGATCCTTGTAGGAAAGAATTAAACAACAGCGTCATATGTGGCAAAAGAATATCAGAAAATGTTGCGTAATAGATGTATGGTAGACCATCTGGCCCAGGGGCTTTATTATTGGGTAGCTGCTTCAGTACTTCCTGCATTTCCTCCACAGTAATGGGAGCGTTTAATGAGGCAAGAGCTTCTCCTGACAACTGAGGAAGATCACACTTAGAAAGAAAGGAATCTAGGAGGAGTCTACTGCGCCCTGGGTCAGATGGGAGTTGTTGAGGGATAGAGTAAAGTGCCTTATAATAATCCTGAAATAAGTTGGAAATGACCTCTGGGTCATACACTATTGCCCCATCCTCTCGCCTCATTGCAGTCGGAGTGTTTATAGTGCCAGAGTCCCGAAGCTGTCGAGCCAGGAGGGTATGCGGTTTGTTTCCCCACATATAAAATCTTTGACGCGAATATAGTAATTTTTTCTCAGTTTTATAAAACAATAATTCCTTCAATCTAGCACGCAGGGTTATAATGCGCCTAAGCAAAGGCCGCGAGCAACGGGACTCTAGCATCTTTTCTAAATCCTTCAGCTGTGAGGTGATATTGTGTTGTTGCATAGTACGGTCTTTTTTCAGTCGAGACCCCATCGCTATACATGCGCCTCTAAAGACTGCCTTGTGGGCTTCCCATATCATAGATATAGGGGGTCCTGAGGACTGATTTAAGGTGAAGTATTCTGTAAGGCCCTCACGTAACTCCTGCCTAAGCGGCAACTGGTGCAGGAAGGATTCATTAAGGCGCCAATGACATACTCTAGGGTAGTAACCTGATGTTTTAATGTTAATTGACACCGGAGCATGGTCCGACCAGGAAATTGGTCCTATGTCGGCATCCGCAAGCATCCTTAAGATTGGGATATTACCAAAAAAGTAGTCTATACGGGAATGTGTATTATGTGGATGTGAGAAGAAAGAAAATGTTTTTGCAGTGGGATAGTTAATTCTCCAGAGGTCATATAATTCGAATTTTCTAATAAGACGTCTAAAAAGACGTGAGTTTCGACACTGATCCTTAGTAGGCGGTCTATTCTGAAGGGTTAATCTATCTAGACGCTCGGAGAAGGAGAGATTAAAGTCTCCTCCTACTAGCAATGCAGCTGGGAGCAACTTCGATAGTTTTAAAAACACCTTATTAAGGAAAGGGATTTGGGCAGTATTCGGAGCGTATAAATTGCACAGTACGTGTGGGCTACCATTGAGTGTGGCTTTTAGTATGATATACCTGCCAGCTGGATCAATAATAGCATCTTCCACCTGTAAAGGGCAATCAGCAGACATGAGAATGGCAACACCTGCTCTCTTTCTCCCAGAGGAAGCAGAATATATACGAGGGAATAAATATTGCGCAAACTTGAAAGAGCCCTGGTGATCAAAGTGGGTCTCTTGAAGAAAGACTATGTCAGCTTTCTGAGACTTGCACTCAGTAAGTGCCAGGCGTCTCTTCACATTAGAGTTAAGACCTTTTACATTAAGCGATACATACTTAATCATTTTCAAAGCATGGAATATATGTACTTGCTATGTGGTTGCAATGGATCCTTTTCAAGGACACTGTCATAGATGAAAACACCTTAAGGCATTCAGTTGATTGTGATTTGGAATCTGGAGACCTGAGTATAAAAAACAATAAGAAGAGACACAAAAGGGAAGGGGGGGAGACACAGGACCATACAAACATAAAGAATACACCATTTAGTATCAGAACATTGGGTGTTGCCACCCAGATACAGATCAGTGAGCAACAACTAGTGATATTACTATCAGCAAACTGCCGTCCTTCCAGCCCAACCAACAGAAGCTGGGGGGGGAGGGCGAAACTACTGGTCTGCTTAATGGAAGCATGACTGGACCGGCACAGGATGGGCCAGGTTTCAAAGCTTATTAGAGCATGAAGTAACCAGAGAATTGAACAATAAACCAATTCTACTAACATAGGACCTTAAACAGAGAACCATAAGGCCGTCGCCTCCTGGCGAATAAGAACAGTGGGAGATACAATTTAAGCTAATGAAGTCCATGCAGCAATCATGGGGGTTCATCTTGTGGTTCACGTAGAGGGGTCCCTCCAGTGGGGGAAGATCTTCTTCTCTTCTGTCTGGCAGGTTGCCAAATTGGACCCAGGGCAGGTTGTGGATCCGGTAGTTCCCAGTCTGTGATGGGTGGAATCTCAATGTCCAAAGCAGCACAAAAATCAGGGAGGTCTGAATGCTGACGCAAGATGGAGGATCTGCCATTTTTCGTGACTATTAATGCAAACGGGAACCCCCATCTATAAGGGATCTTCTTTTCCTTCAGCAGTTGCAATAAAGGCTGTAATACTCTTCTTTTTTGGAGTGTGCACCATGATAAGTCCTGATATAAATGAACAGGAGCGCCATGAAAATCAATGGAGCGTGCTTCCCTGGCTTTGGACATAATGCTTTCCTTCACCTGAAAATCGTGCACGCAACAAATTACGTCTCTGGGCTGCATGGATGAGGACTTAGGCCGCAGCGCTCTGTGAGCTCGATCAAGCTTAATAAGCTGGGGTGGCTGTGTGCCTAGTAAAGCATTAAAAAGTTCAGATAATATTTCCTGCAGATTTTCTTCCGCATTAGCTTCTGGCAAACCCCGTACACGGATGTTATTTCTGCGCCCTCTGTTATCTAGGTCTTCCAGATGACGTGCATTGTCCCTGATAACTTGGGATTGAGAAGCAATAACAGATTGTAAATGTGCCACACTTCTACGGGTGTCATCATGGTCTATTTCAATAGTGTCCATGCGGTCTGCTAAGTGCTTCAGATCCTGCCTTAAAGTTGAGATTTCCGATTTACAGGCATTTCTGACTTCTGAGACCAGCATTTTAAAATCATCCTTAGTAGGCAAATGTTGTAATGTCTGCTGAAGTATTGTAGGGCCCTGGGAGGGTTGCAGAAGATCTCCCTCTCCCTCGTCCTCATATTCACTTCCCTGCTCCCAAGTAACAGCTTCTCCTCCCTCTCTCCTTCTATGATGCTGCTGACTGGGGGGATCCTCAGAGGATTCGGCCCAATCTCGCCGTCTCTGGGACGGAGTGGCCACTGGTTTGGCTTGTTTAGCTGCCGATTTTGGCGCCATAATGGCGGCTATGCCTCCTGTTAGGTGTAGCCCCTCTCCTGCCCCTGTGCGCTTTAGTTGCGTCCCCACAGCGCTAGTGGGTAGGAAAGTCCTTGCTAGTGGGGACAGGGAGGAGGTAGGAAGCCGTAAGGCTGGATTGCTGCTCGTACCTGTCGGCGGCTGTGCGCTCTTCACTTCACCCTCACACGCGCCGGAGGCCTGAGATGGAAGCAGGCCGCAACCGGACGGAGCCGCGCGGAGTGGACGGCTGAGGTAGGAATCAAGCGTCTTATTCCCCCAGGCGGATGGTCGGGACGAGGTGGAGGGCTTGCCCAGCAATTTTTTCCCCATGTGCTGCAGTGGCGCGGTAGGAAAGTCTCCTTTAGAAGCTAATGGCGGCGGAGCTCTGTCTTCACGCGGCCATTCCTGAAGACGTCCAGGCCACGCTGACCTTCTGGAAGTTTTATAGCATCTGCACACAGGATCTTTGGAGCTCAGCCATTGGGTTCTTGGCCACCTCTCTTACCAAGGCCCTTTGCCCCTGATTACTTAGTTTGGTGTGGCAGCCAGCTCTAGAAAGAGTCCTGGTTGTTCAATGTCTTTCATTTAAGAATTATGGAGGCCACTATTCTCTTTGGAGCTTTCAGTGGAGCAGAAGTTTATTGTACCCTTCTCCAGATATGTGACTCCACACAATCCTGTCTCTGATCTTTACAGGCAGTTCTTTTCTCCTCACAGCTTGGTTTGTGGTCTGAATTGCATTGTCAGATGTGAGACCTTATATAGACAGGGGGAGTGTCTTTCCAAATCATGTCCAATCAACTGATTTTACCACAGGTGGACTCCAATCAAGGTGTAGAAACATCTCAAAGATGATCAAGAGAAATGGGAGGCTCCCAGAGCTCAAGTGTCATAGCAAAGGGTCTGAATACTTATGTCCATGTGAAATTTTAGTTTTTCTTTTTTAAATAAATTTGCAAACAATTCTAAAATTCTGTTTTCACTTCCTTATTATGGCATATTGAGTGCAGATTGATGGGGGGAAACTTGTATTATTTTTTTATTTTAACACAAGGCTGCAACACAACAAAAAGTGAAAGGGGCTGAAGACTTTCTGAATGCAATGTACACATTAAATTGTTGCCTGTCAAAGATATAATGTTTTTAATCTTCTTTAATGTTCTTGTTGGTCCATAAAAGATATATAAGATAGATGAGATACATCCAAAAGATCTAGCAGCTGTTAATCCTACTACCCCTACATCTATAGTGCTATTGAATACCTATACTTAATTTTATAATACAGTTGTCTCTCAAGTTACAAAAGCCTAAGGTAAATTGTAAGGCTACTTTCACACTAGCATTTTAGCATAGCCAAGACAGATCCGTCTTGAACACCATTGAAAGTCAAAAGATCAGTTTTCCATTGTGCCAGATTGTGTCAGTGAAAACAGATCCGTCCCCATTGACTTACATTGTGTGCCAGGACGGATCCGTTTGGCTCAGTTTCATCAGACGTACACCAAAACGCTGCAGGCAGCGTTTTGGTGTCCGTCTCCAAAGTGGAATGGAGACTGAACTGATGCAAACTGATGCATTCTGAGCGAATCCTTATCCATTCAGAATGCATTAGAATGCAAACTGATCCATTTTGGACCGCTTGTGAGAGCCCTGAACGGATCTCACAAACGAAAAGCCAAAACGCGAGTGTGAAAGTAGACTAACACGAAACAGACACTGTGGGCATTTCACAGGTATAACTACTGTCTAGTAGGGCCTCCCTTCAGTACCGTACTACATGTTTGATACTGTGAGCTGCTGCTTTGGAAACTAGCTGAGGGTTGCTAAATTTTTTATTTTTTATTGTATTGGGCCCTGAAGAAGCTTTTGTCCTGAACCAACAAAACAATTTATTATGAATATCTGTGGCCCCATTGCTGAAAAACACATTTCTATTTACATTCTAATGACCTAACTGGAGCACCGAGGGGAAGTCCAAAGCCCTGGAGCACTTTGTTACACACCTTCATTTCAGTCCCTTCCCCTTGATTGACAGTGCTGGGCATCGGGTATAGCCATGTCTTCTTGTGCCTGCTTTCCTGGTCACGGCAGTTGTTCTGTGTTCTCCTGCTGCTGTCCTAGCGCTGAGACCTGTCATCTCTGCCACAGTATACAGTATATCTACTGATCTTAGCACTTGCTCAGTGCAGCAGGAGATACACTGATCATCCGCTCAGTGCTTAGAGAGCAGCAGGAGAACACAAGTACTGAGACCAGGAGAGCAGGCACAAGAAAACATGGCTATACCCGATGATCATTCCTTGCAGTCTGTATGCCAGGATTAATAGGGTTGATCATGCTGACAGAGGTTCTATAATCTGTGTTACTAATCTTCCGAATATTATTCATCTTCATTTTTACTTATTTTAGGATGACATTTTGGGGCTTCCAAACCAGTTACTAGTTTTCCATACAGTTATGGTGTCACATTACAATGTTACAACTTACAATACGTTGATATTGTAACTAATAATGCAGTTCTGTTACCACAACATTTTAAGGGGTTCTCCAAGATTTTGATATTGATGGTGTATCCTCAGGATAGGTCATCCATATCAGATTCGTGGGGTTCCGACTCTTGGCACTCCTGCCGATCAGCTGTTTAAAGAGGCCGCTGCACTCCGGTGAGCACCATACCAGAAACATTGCGCTCATCGGTCACATGACCTAGTCGCAGCTCAGTACCATTTAAGTGAATGGGACCGAGCTGCAATACCAACAGTCGCTATTGAATGGCTCTCTAGTGAGCTGAGGATAGGTCATCAATATCAGAATGTCGGAAAACTCCTTTTAAATAATTCATGCACACATAAAATAAATGTCAGAATAATAATCTGTGAAACAACTAGTGAAGTTGCACTGAAATACGTACCAGTTTTTGCATATCAATTCTGTAGATAGAGAGAGAGAAGTGGTAGCCTAGAGCTGCTTCATAATTTAATCACTGTGTCTGGCTGACATTATCCATCATCTATACAGAACCAGCTGTCAGCCTATGGTGAACAGACAGCAGAAAAGTACATTCCCTATAATCTAATTCAGTGAATTCATCACTTACACAGTGTGCTTGAGGCATATTCACCATGGCTGAACTGCGTTTAAGTGGCTGCAAGAGCACAGACATTAGACTGATCATTCGTCTCAAACATTTTCTTAGTATGGAACTATCATACTTATTTATTTTAGGTATATTTTAGTTGGAGCATGAGTATTTAGGAGTAATGTTACTCCTGCACCCACTCATCAAAAGAACGGGTAACATAATCCCAAAATGAGTTACATAGAGACAGTCAAGAGCATTTGGTTTGAGTTCTTCTGTTTCTACTCATATTCTTCTTTCTCTCTAAGCTAAATGTTACTTCGCCATGTGACAAAGTGTATAGTACTGGTGAGTGCAACATGCAGGATATCCTCATTCTATTTTTTAGCCTTTGTATTACCCAATCAATGACAACAGCTTCCTTCTATACTCAGTATTTTCACAGGATGTGTATCCCAAACAGGCACCGGACATTTGTGCTTGACTTTAGCATTACCAGGATGATGTTCTCTTTTCTATGTAAAGTACATATTGACTATAACTGGCTATAGGGAAAATTTTTGAGGTCTGAAGTGGCTTCCATTAAAAAAAATATTGGATCTAGTCTTTTCTATGATTACGTTTTTCACTCCTTTTACAGCACATGGATTAAAGCTGCCGATAACCATTAAAGTTGTCTGAAATGGCAGATTTTGGTATTTTGGCCAACCAATTTGTGTTCTGGTATAATATGAGTATTTTTTTTCCTGTAAAACTTTTCTATCCTATAGAACTATCGCTGAGTAACTGACCTCTTCAGACAATATATGTAAATCTATTGTTTTATAGTACTACAATAACACACATAAAAAAAAAAAAAAGTGATATTTTGAGTTAGAGCTGGGGAAAACAGAAGTGACACTGAATGATTTTGCATAATTAAGTTAATAGGAAGTGTTAGTATGTACTTTCTACAGTAAATAAGCTACTTAATCAGCAGAATATTGTCACAGAGAAATTTGAAAACTTTACTGGTACAGTCTTTACCAGAACTCATGCCTAATTAGTATATTGGGTATTGCATAGAGAAATATGTGTACAGAGACAGCACTTATATGGGCTAGGGCCCCTTCACTTTGTGTGAGGATAGACACAATCAGAAATTAACATTCATACGAATTCTAAATAAGTAATAAATAAGTACGATTGCTAGTTCATGAGAATTGGGCCATGTAATGGTGCCGCCGATCATCTGAGAACAAACAAAATGCTTGTTTGTTGGGCGATGACATTTTTCTTGCAGCACCTAAAATCATTATGAAGTGGTCCCTAACACTAGTTCCTACCTGTTTGTGGGCCATAAAATAAGTGCTGGTCGTATTGAATATTGTCGATAGGTGCTCATTATTGACCTGGAATCGGCTCATGTAACAGGACCCATTAGAAGCTGTTTACCACCAATCACTGTAGATAAGCAGTGTATCTGGCCCTCTAAATTAAACAGTGATTTTCCACACATTGTTTTTAGACACTTTTCTTTTCTTTTGCTCCAAAATGCAGTAGGTATGGACCCACTATGTCACTGAACAGACCTGACATTTTTACCCCTGTATGGGAATCTAGACTTTGTTGCGGGGGGCCACCAGGCTATTTCCTCTAAGGGTAGTCTCTGTTCAGAGGCTGCTAACCAAGACAGGTCAAGAGACACCTGTGTGTGGCACCAAGAGGACAGGCAGAGGCGTAGTCAGAGGGCAAGCTGGGGTCTAGACAGACACAGGTCGTGCAAGATGGTAAAACAGACAGTATGTCAGAACAGATTGCACAGGGTCAGAACGGTTACCAGGCAGAGGTCAGGACATGGAAGGTCAGAGAACACAGTGGTAGTATACCTTCACAGAAACTAGACAAGCTAATAATTTTATTGCTCAGACACCCTTCTATAGGGGAAGATGCATTATATATCTCAGGGAACCAAAGTGATAGGCTAGGGACAGATTAGTCCATGCACAAGCTAAACCTTAAAGAACTGGGGAAAGCGTGTACCCTATGGGAGCGCGCAAAAGCAGTAGCAGGAAGAAGGAGGCGGTAGCGGCCACAAGTGACGCAGACCACAGCGCAGTGGGAGAGGTGAGTACTCCGGATAAAGAGGAGAGATGCCATTGGCCACAGACAGCTGCCATTGCAAAAGGTTTTATTTAATTTTTCTCATGAGCATGCACTACAACAAATATATGCAAAAATGTTAATTATTTTTGGAAACATTTTTGATACTAATATTCTTTTATTCTTGTTGCAATGTATAGTTTGCCTATAGGGTTTAACCTAAAGAGAAAAATGAGCGAAAAAAAAAAAAAAGCCAATTAAATAACATACTGATTACAAAATCTCCAGTAGCACAGACAGGGTGGCATCCATAGATCATACAGATAATAGTGTATATATAATTAAATAAGAACTGATCCATTATGTTGTTGTGAAAATTGTCTGATATGTACTTCGTAGAACATACACTTTGCTCTGTGTAAAATTGTTGCATTCATTTGAATTCCTGTATATTATGATCAGACATAGATTTTGTGTTGGTATTACTTAGAAGCAAAGGTTCTGACACTTTATAATCAGAGAGAACTGTCCAAAATGTCAACTTATAATATATACTACTTTTTTGCAGTATGATCCATTTTGATGGCTATTTTCATGTGCTTCTTCTTCGTTTTTTCTTGTGTCCACAAGATATGTTTTATCTGGAGTTGGGTTGTGGTCTAGTACCAAAATACTGTTGACATCTTTCTCTATGACTATAAAAGAAGTCTTGATCAAATAGATCCCTCTTGCCCTGCACTGCCCACAACATCAGCTTGGGTTAAGGTAGTCCTTTAAAGCGGTTGTCCGGTTTCAGGAGGAAATCAGACAACACTGGGGATCAGACTACAATGAATAATTGACCGGTACTTACGGTACCTTGCAGACCCAGCTCCACGGTTCTAGTGTTCCCAGCTGGGCTCTGTTTACCCAGCTTCAGCGGTGATGTCACATGAACCGCCAGTCGCTGAACCGACATGACATGACTGCTGCAGCCAATCACTGGCCTCAGCAGTGCATTGAAGAGGACAGTGATTGGCTGCAGCCGCCAAAAGCTGTTGACATAAAAAAATATATATTTTCCTGTAGGTTGAATGATAAGAAATTATTTAATTATCCTAATGTTTTGTTTCAGGACACAGGAGTTGGGAAATCCAGCATAGTTTGTAGATTTGTCCAAGACCATTTTGATCATAACATCAGCCCTACTATTGGGTAAGTGAACTGAAAAAAAGAGAACTTCTACTTACTGAATGTACACTGATTGGCCATAACAATAGAGATACTGACAGGTGACAGGAACATTGATTATCTTATTACAATGGCACTTGTCAAAGTTGGGATATATTAGGGGGCAAGCAAACAGTCAGGTCTTGAATTTGCGATGGATGACAGAAAATTGTGCAAGTGAAAGGCTCCAGGTCAGAACATCCCCAGTACAGCAAGTCTTATAGAGTGATGTGGGTATACAGTGGTTACAACCCACTAAAAGTGGTCAAAGAAATGACAACGGCAACATGGTCAAGGCCCAACATGGCCATGTCCCAAGGCTCATTGAAGGCTAGCCTGTCTGGTCCAATCCCGCAGAACTATTGTAGAACAAAGGTTAAAGAGGACCTTTCATCATTTTAGCCCTAGTCTAATTATGATCTTACCTTACTTTATTTTTTTCCAAAGACCCCCCCCCCCCGTTTGTCCGCTGTTGGCCGCGTTGATTTCGGCGCCTTATATTATAATGAGCTGACTCTGTTATACTCAGCGCCTTATATTATAATGAGCTGACTCGGTTATACTAGGTGGAGACTCGCAGTTTTGCTGGGGGTGGTTCTATTCTCCCTGGCTGTGAGCGCATCCAATCAGAGTGCACCGCTCTTAGCCAGGGAGGAGCTCATTCTCCCTGGCTGTGAGCGCATCGAATCAGAGTGCACCGCTCTTAGCCAGGGAGAATGAGCTCATTCTCCCTGGCTAAGAGCGGTGCACTCTGATTGGATGCGCTCACAGCCAGGGAGAATAGAACCACCCCCAGCAAAACTGCGAGTCTCCGCCTAGTATAACCGAGTCAGCTCATTATAATATAAGGCGCTGAAATCAACGCGGCCAACAGCGGACAAACGGGGGGTCTTTGGGAAAAAAAAAGTGCCATGGCATCAGGGGGGCTACCCTATAAGGTAAGATCATAATTAGACTAGGGCTAAACTGATGAAAGGTCCTCTTTAATGCTATGGCTATGACAGAAATGTGTCAGAAAACACAGTGCATTACATCAGAGTGACCATGCTGACCATTGTTCACCACCAACAGCACCTACAAGGAGCACATGAGCATCAGAACCAGACAAAAAAAAAAATGTATGAAGGTGGCTTGGTTTGATGAATCACATTTTATCTTATGCCATGTGGATGGCCGGTTGCTTGTGGCACACCTACCTGGGTCTGCTATGAGAAGGAAACAAGCCATGGTTACAAGTCTGGTGCTCTAGGCGATTAATGGAATTTATCAACTCCGCAATTCTGGCTTCAAAAGTCGCTATGTAGGGGCTTTGCTACTTTTTTGGCTCACTTGTGCAAAAAAATTAGTGCCTTTTTGCATTTTTACACCATTCACTCCAATCTTAAAAAAATGGGTGAGAAAGTTGGTGTGGTTATCTATGTTAGTTTTATTACATATTTAGATAGTTTCATCACTGTGTAACAGTGGCTGCTATGCGCCTCTGTTCCCCTGCTTACCGCCACGGTCCCGGGCACCGCGTTCAGCGGTGATCTGCTGCCAGTGCTTCCCCATTCACCGCTGCAGTCCTGGGCCCTGTCTGTGTAGGTACTGTTGTTCTGGGATCGGCTCCACAGTTTCCTCTCAGCCCTGGCCACAGCATGCTTGCTGCTTGTTCCCTGAAACACTCCCTTAAGTGCCGGCATGTGTCACTTCCTGTGCTTTATGGGTTAGATCATGTGACCTCGCTGACCAATCCTAGCCCTCCTGCACATATATAAGTGGCTCAGCCCCATTCCCAGATGCCTCAGTGTCAAGGTCCTTATGTCCTGCTAGGTAGCTGTTATCTTTGCTTGTGTTCCTGTTTACCTGACTTGTGCTTGTGTTTCTGGACTCTGCTACCTGTTTGATCCATGCCTGCTTGCCTTGACTCACCTGTTGCCAACCTGGATTGCCTGACCTGTACCTGTGCCGCCTGCCCTGACCTATTGCTTGTTTGACTTCGCCTCTGCCTCATCCTTCGGTCCTGCACTGTTGCTCCTGGTTACGACTAAGCCTGCTGACAACGTCTGTACCTCTGGTACCTTGCTCAGGTACCTGCTGGTCCGCCTGGACCAGCTGCCTCGTGTGCCAATCCTCCTCAAGAGGTAGCGACCTGATGTTCCCCTCACAAAAAAGTCTATCCCCACCACCAGGGGTACTGTGAAGATCGAGGGGTTCACTTAGACAACCCTTAGAGAAGGTAGGACACGTGGCACAGTGAGTTCACACCCACTAGTTCGTGACACACTGCAACTTTTTAAAAGGTTGCGAAAAAGTTGTAAACTCACTCTAGTAGGGGGGTGGCATTAAAAAATGGTGTTGCATTTCTAGACAATAGTGTTGGCTTTAAAGATGTGCCAACTTTAACAAGCAACACATGCTGTTTGATAAATTTGGTGCAAAGTACTCCAACATAGACTCAAGCAAAACTGACTTCAAATATTACCCTCATGATAAATTCCCTGCTATGTTCTGCTGCTAAGTCTTTGGTTCCGGCATTTATGAGAATGTTACTTTGACACATATCACCTACCAAAACACTGTACAGACCAAGTACAACCCTTTGTAGCAAAGGTATTCTCTAATGACAGTTTCCTCTTTGGGCAGAATAATGCACAGTGCAAAAACTGCTCAGGAATGGTTTGACAAATATGACAAAGCATTCAAGGACTGAACTTGAAAGCCAAATTTCTCACATGTGAACCGATTCAGAATCTGTGGGATGTGCTGATAAAACAAGTCCAATTCCTGGAGGACCCACCTTACAACTTACAGGACTTAAAGGAGCTGTTGCTAACATCCTCGTACCAGCTGCCACAGGACACCTTCAGAGGTCTTGTGGGGTCCATACCCTGAGGAGTCAAAGCTATTTTCTCAAGACAAAGGGGGCCAGCACAATATAAGGCAGGTGCTTTTAATGTTATGGCTGATCAATGTACAGTATGTGTCAGTATCATCTATGACCACAGACTAAGTTCATAGCAGTTCCACATAACCTGATTTCTGTGCATTGATGAAGACCTGGTATAATTAGATTTATTATTCGATATTTCCATTTATGCTTTCATAATTCTAGAACTGTGTCTTTTTTAGCGCTTCATTTATGACTAAAACAGTTCCTTGTGGGAATGAGCTGCATAAATTTTTGATATGGGACACTGCTGGTCAGGAACGAGTGAGTATGAAACATGTATTTGAAACATTCATTAATCAATATAGTCATACAGATTAGTAGTAATCTGGTGTTATGCATGAGAATACAGCTAAACGGTTAGATTGCTCATGTATACAGTACAGACCAAAAGTTTGGACACACCTTCTCATTCAAAGAGTTTTCTTTATTTTCATGACTATGAAAATTGTAGATTCACACTGAAGGCATCAAAACTGTGAATTAACGCATGTGGAATTATATACATAACAAACAAGTGTGAAACAACTGAAAATATGTCATATTCTAGGTTCTTCAAAGTAGCCACCTTTTGCTTTGATTACTGCTTTGCACACTCTTGGCATTCTCTTGATGAGCTTCAAGAGGTAGTCCCCTGAAATGGTTTTCACTTCACAGGTGTGCCCTGTCAGGTTTAATAAGTGGGATTTCTTGCCTTATAAATGGGGTTGGGACCATCAGTGGCGTTGAGGAGAAGTCAGGTGGATACACAGCTGATAGTCCTACTGAATAGACTGTTAGAATTTGTATTATGGCAAGAAAAAAGCAGCTAAGTAAAGAAAAACGAGTGGCCATCATTAATTTAAGAAGTGAAGGTCAGTCAGTCAGCCGAAAAATTGGGAAAACTTTGAAAGTAAGGGCTATTTGACCATGAAGGAGAGTGATGGGGTGCTGCGCCAGATGACCTGGCCTCCACAGTTACCGGACCTGAACCCAATCGAGATGGTTTGGGGTGAGCTGGACCGCAGAGTGAAGGCAAAAGGGCCAACAAGTGCTAAGCATCTCTGGGAACTCCTTCAAGACCGTTGGAAGACCATTTCAGGGGACTACCTCTTGAAGCTCATCAAGAGAATGCCAAGAGTGTGCAAAGCAGTAATCAAAGCAAAAGGTGGCTACTTTGAAGAACCTAGAATATGACATATTTTCAGTTGTTTTACACTTGTTTGTTATGTATATAATTCCACATGTGTTAATTCATAGTTTTGATGCCTTCATAGTCATGAAAATAAAGAAAACTCTTTGAATGAGAAGGTGTGTCCAAACTTTTGGTCTGTACTGTATATGTATACAAGTTACTTCTGCGTTTTCCTGCTTTCACCCATCACTTCTTCTTCCAGGACACTCTAGACAATCTCTAGAATAACTGTAAACCTTAAAGGGTTTCTCCTGGATTTTATAAGTGATGGCCTATCACAAGGATAGACCATCAATGTCTGATCAGCAGGGGTCCGACACCTCACTGTATTTCTGGCACCCGAAGTCAGCACCAAAACTACAAAGCTCTGTCCATTGTGTAGTGGACGCAGCTGGTTACTGCTGCGTGGCTCCTATAGAAGTGAATGGGAGCAGCACTGCAGTATGTATGGAGCTGTGTAGTTCTGGCGTTGACTTCTTGCACTGGAGCTACTGCAGGACAGCTGATTGCCAGGGGCACGGGGTGTCAGATCCCCATTGATCAGATATGAAAGACCTATCCTGATAAGTGGACAACTCCTTAAAACATCAGACAGCTTCTGTCAGAGTGGGTGCTGTATATTAGGCAACATTATATAAACTAAAGAAATATACAAAGTGAGTAAAATCTACAATGCCTTTCTTTGCTAACTAGTGCAGTGGCCATTGATTTTAACTGTGAACGACATTGTCTATTAACTTAATTTGTAAGTGTTGTGTCTCTATATTTCTAGACTTCATAATAATATATAAACAAATATTTCCATATGAACCACTGGCCTATAGTTGACAAGTGTGGCAGAGACCACATTATTTCAAGTGATACACTCATATATTTAATAACAAGCATTCAGAATTGTATGCCTGCTTGTTTGTGGCTTCAAGTTCTATGGCCAGATAACTCATTAGAAGATGCAATAGATACAGCATTTTGGTGGCCCGTGGGAGGAAAGTAAAAATGTAATGTAGCAAATTGCTTTCCAATCTCTAATCATGACAGCAAGAATACATTTTATACTCTATAATATTACAAGGGGTTGTGTCAACATTAAATATCAATATAATTCAGAATGAAAAACTACTTAGAATTGTCATTTATTTTCTGTTACCAAAATTCTTCAGTTGTGAAATATTCTTATATATATATACTGCATTATATTGGCGTCCCCTGATATTCAATCTGTATAGTAATGTGCACATTCACCTTTTAGAAGCTTTGACGGTTACAGGGGGAGAGTTGCAGGAGAAAGGACACTCCCCCTGAGAGAAGACACTCTGAGCTGTGATAGGGAGAGTGCTGCAACAGAAAGGGCACACCACCTGAGAGAAGACACACTCTGAGCTGTGATAGGGAGAGTGCTGCAACAGAAAGGACACTCCCCCTGAGAGAAGACACACTCTGAGCTGTGATAGGGAGAGTGCTGCAACAGAAAGGACACTCCCCCTGAGAGAAGACACACTCTGAGCTGTGATAGGGAGAGTGCTGCAACAGAAAGGACACACCCCCTGAGAGAAGACACTCTGAGCTGTAATAGAGAGAGTGCTTCAACAGAAAGGACACTCCTCCTGAGAGAAGACACACTCTGAGCTGTGATAGGGAAAGTGCTGCAACAGAAAGGGCACACTCCCTGAGAGAAGACACACTGTGAGCTGTGATAGGGAGAGTGCTTCAATAGAAAGGGCACACCCTTTGAGAGAAGACACACTCTGAGCTGTGATAGGGAGAGTGCTGCCACAGAAAGGGCACACCCCCTGAGAGAAGACACACTCTGAGCTATGATAGGGAGAGTGCTGCAACAGAAAGGACACTCCCCCTGAGAGAAAACACACTCTGAGCTGTGATAGGGAGAGTGCTTCAACAGAAAGGACACACCCCCTGAGAGAAGACACTCTGAGCTGTAATAGGGAGAGTGCTGAAACAGAAAGGGCACACCCACTGAGCTGCCAGCCAGAAAAAAAATCTAGCAAATCAATTGGAGCAATCGATGGGCAGATCTCTCGATTCATGTTAGGTACAAGAATAGGTTCTAACTTTGATAGAAAGAGATTGTCATTTACTATATGATGTCTGGTTTTCATTTTTTACATAATTATTGACACAACCCCATTCAATTCCGCTCTCCTAATCCAGAGATTTCCATAGCCCCCTTCTATGCTGACAGTAAAGCCTACTTCATTCTAGTCATAGAAAATGCTTTACAGACAGATCTCTTATAGGTCTGTGATATATTTGCACATCTTTTCTTCTTTCTATTCTCCTGTGTACTGCATTCAATACATTCTCAATTACTTTGATTGCCTGCAGGGCCGTTATCAGAAATTTCTGATTCCCATACAGTAAAGTGGGTTTCCCATTTTTTTAACATATGCTATTTTAAAGCATGCCATAATCGTAATTGCCTTGGCAGGAGCTGCTTATAGTCATAAGTCCTTTTCAATGTCCATTTTGGCTTTTTTTACACTTGTGTGTGTTAATATTTAAACTCCCCTAAACCTTTCAGATTATTAAAAAAAGCTTAGTATTATTTGCAAATATGGAAATATTAAGGTACTCATGCACCTTTAACACTTATTCAACCAACGAGCATCTCCACATACAGTACAGACCAAAAGTTTGGACACACCTTCTCATTCAAAGAGTTTTCTTTATTTTCATGACTATGAAGGCATCAAAACTATGAATTAACACATGTGGAATTATATACATAACAAACAAGTATGAAACAACTGAAAATATGTCATTCTAGGTTCTTCAAAGTAGCCACCTTTTGCTTTGATTACTGATTTGCACACTCTTGGCATTCTCTTGATGAGCTTCAAGAGGTAGTCCCCTGAAATGGTCTTCCAACAGTCTTGAAGGAGTTCCCAGAGATGCTTAGCACTTGTTGGCCCTTTTGCCTTCACTCTGCGGTCCAGCTCACCCCAAACCATCTCGATTGGGTTCAGGTCCGGTGAATGTGGAGGCCAGGTCATCTGGCGCAGCACCCCATCACTCTCCTTCATGGTCAAATAGCCCTTACTTTCAAAGTTTTCCCAATTTTTCGGCTGACTGACTGACCTTCATTTCTTAAAGTAATGATGGCCACTCGTTTTTCTTTACTTAGCTGCTTTTTTCTTGCCATAATACAAATTCTAACAGTCTATTCAGTAGGACTATCAGCTGTGTATCCACCTGTATTCTCCTCAACGCCACTGACGGTCCCAACCCCATTTATAAGGCAAGAAATCCCACTTATTAAACCTGACAGGGCACACCTGTGAAGTGAAAACCATTTCAGGGGACTACCTCTTGAAGCTCATCAAGAGAATGCCAAGAGTGTGCAAAGCAGTAATCAAAGCAAAAGGTGGCTACTTTGAAGAACCTAGAATATGACATATTTTCAGTTGTTTCACACTTGTTTGTTATGAATATAATTCCACATGTGTTAATTCATAGTTTTGATGCCTTCAGTGTGAATCTACAATTTCCATAGTCATGAAAATAAAGAAAACTCTTTGAATGAGAAAGTGTGTCCAAACTTTTGGTCTGTACTGTACATGCATGCTCAGTTCAAACCAAGTGCATATGTTTTCATGTGAGAGGAAAAAGCCAGACACCTCTGGCGGTGAACAAAAGCGTTGTGCACTGAAATTTAACGCACTTGATCCTTCTCTCCCCCAACATCGTATGTCAGCAGAGAGTCAGGAGCTCTCCATACATGGTAGACTGCTGACTGATCACAGTGAAAACGGTGGGTTCAGCAGACAATAGTATATTGGATATGTGTTACATTATTTCTTTAGCACTATTATACAATGTATATTTATGATTAAGTGTACAGTGCAAAGGATTTGTCAAATTAGGTAATTCCTTTAAAGCGGTTATCTCATCTTAGACAATGGGGGCATATCGCTAGGATATGCCCCCATTGTCTGATAGGTGCGGGTCCCACCACTGGAACCCGCACCTACAAGGAGAACGGAGCCGGGGAGAGTTGTGGCTGGAGGACCCCGGGTTTCGCGGGGTCCGTCCAGCACCAGGCGCAGCTCCCCGCCTCTCCCATTGAGGTGAATGGGAGCGCACCGCGCATTCGCGACCACTGCTCCCATTTTTTTTTTATAGGGCCGACTAGAAATGAATGGAGGGCGGCTGCGCATGCGCAGTGCGCCCTCCTCAACTTTCTCTTCTCCGTTCTCCTTGTAGGTGCGGGTCTCAGAAGTGGGACCCGCACCTATCAGACAATGGGGGCATATCCTAGCGATATGCCCCCATTGTCTAAGATGGGATAACCCCAATAAATCAACATATATTTTAAAGGTAACCTGTCAGCACCAAAATGACCCCTATACTGTTCGCAGTACCTTACAGCTGATGCCATCTGGTTTCTAGTGATGTACAGCGCATGCGTGAGAGGTCAAGAAGGAATCGCACATGAAGGAAACAAAAAAGCTGATCAATCAGTCACAAAGGGGCGGCAAGATTGACTTAAAGTGTGAAAGCTGCTGCCCCTTTGACTTCTAGATCATCATTTCCATACAGCCTGCAGCAGAATAAAAGCTGTTTAACAGTGATCATACCGGACAACTTAGACAAGTACATCATTAGAAACCAGATGGCATCGGCTGTAAGGTACTGCGGGCAGTTTAGGGGCCATTTTGGTGCTGACAAGTTCCCTTTAAGACTATAACACACACACACTTAGGTTTGGAAGCCAGAAAATGATTTACAAAAATCTCATAGTAATAAATGTTTTCATACAGTCTGAAATATACATGCATAGACTTTTGTATGTATTCAGTCAAGATAGAGGAAGCTGAGAGTTACTCCTACTCCTGTGCAGCTTTGAGTAGAAGCACGGCAGGCAGCAATGGTTGTCATTGCCCCATAAGATAGAGGAAGCTGAAAGTTACTCCTACTCCTGTGCAGCTTTGGGAAGGGGGTGTCTTTGAGTAGAAGCAGGTTGTCATTGCCCCATAATATAGAGGAAGAGCAGGAAAGGAGTGTTGGCTCACAATATCGGTTTCATCAATGAGCTTCACTTACTTTAGGCTACATATTTGCATCAATGAAACACTCTGGACATGTGTAATGTTACCATATACAGTATATTAACAAATGATCAAAAACATCAGTGGCTGCTTTAAAAGACGTGCAAAAGGTATACTAGAGATTTCAATTGTTTTTGCAGTTCCATTCTTTGGCACCAATGTACTACAGAGGCTCGGCAGCCGCTGTTATTGTATATGACATAACAAAGCAGGTAAGGAATATCAGCTCATATTTTACCCATCTGCTATTTCACTGACCATTCTTAATATAAAATAACTGCTAAAACAGACATCCATATGGTAAATCCATGGCAGAATTCCACTATGACTATAAGGCATTACACCCGCATTCACTGTACAATGAATATATGGCTCAGATACTGGAGCAGAGCCAGATATGGCATTACTGATCCCATTTTTGAGATGGGGGTCAATCTCTATAGGTCACTGATTGTTTTGGGTGGCAATTTCATCCATCTGGGGTATAACAATTTCTTCTAAACAGAACCTAAGTGGAATATTATACATCAGCATACATTATATATAACATTATACTAAATACACTACAAAGCCAAATACATATGGGCATAGTGTTTTTGTCCAATTCGGCCGCACTCATTACCAACGGATGCATGAAATCAAGAATATATAATCTCAATAGCAGATTTCTTACATTAGATGGGATAAAAAAAAAATCGGTTTACCAAATATCTAGCCTGCCAGAGCCAGACTGTAAGGCAGCATGGAGGGAGAGGAGACGGATCATGTCCTTTTGTCTCTGTATGGATTTAGACATTAACCCTTGATGTTGTCTCCCTCCATATCAATCAGGAACCATACTTGTTTTATAAGAGCAGGGTCTGTTTTTTCAGAAGAGGAGTTAGAAGATACACATTTGCTCATGTAGTGACCCCCCTCCGATGCTGATGTTAATGCTGACTGAAGCACCTAAATGGTTTTATAGAAAAAAACAATGCTTTATTGCTGAAAAGAATACACCGCATCCATGATAACCCATACTATAATACATTATTTATCATCACAGTAAACACTGTGAAAAAAAAGAAACAAAAAACAATACCAGAATTACTGTATTCTATTCTTCATAAAAAGAAATTGCAAAACGGTACCAATAAAAGCTACAAATTGTCACGCAGAACACAATATCTGGTCGACTGGGGTCCGACACCCTGCACCCCTGCCGATCAGCTGTTTCAGAATGGACACCAGATATCAGTGTAGTGGATGGAGCTGATTAAAATGCAATAAAAAAAAACCGAGCTGTGTGACAAGTATATTTATGAATTCAAACTCTACAATAAACGGTCACATTTTGTGGCAGATTTTTCCAATTTTAATGTGACTGCGGTTATGCTGGACTGGCCAACCTTATAATGCGTATGGGGACCTCATTAATATTCTTGTAAATGAAATAGCCTCAGGTCACTGAAGCAATATTCCAGCATTTAGTTAAAAACACAAATGGATAAAATTTTATAGCATCACATACTTTTAACCAAGTTGTGTATTATAACTTTTTGTGTATTTTAATATATTTTAGTGTTTTGCTGATTTATTACACACATATGCACATTTATCTATTTTAATTCTATACAAATATGAAATTGGGTTGTGTTTTCATGAAAAAAAATTAAGATAGTATTAAGATAGTATTCATTTAGTATTAAGTATTAAGATAGTATTAATTTAACTAAAGATTTGAGGAAACATGTCATAATTCTAATATGCAATAAGTACCATTTTCAAATATAGATTTAGTTAGTTGACTGTTTTGATCCTAAAGATACAATTATATCTGTTAAATATTTTTTCTAATTTGTACAGGACTCATTCCATACACTGAAGAAATGGGTAAAAGAACTGAAAGAACATGGTCCTGAAAACATTGTTATGGCCATTGCCGGAAATAAATGTGATCTCTCAGACATCAGGTAGAAAAACAAATAATTTATTAAGTAGCCTCTGCACAGCACGAGGCAAGACATTATATGTATAAGTAGCAGCAGCACTGGTTCTGCCAAAGTGCAAAAATGGTGCCCGCAATCCAGACCCTGATCCACAGGTCAAAGTAATACGTTCTAGAACAGATCACAGCACTCCCACTGCAATACTGAAAAACCATAGATTTATTCTCAAGTGTCCATAAACATGCGGCTTTTCATGCTGTTATCTCTTCTAGAATATATATATATATACAAACCGGATTCCAAAAAAGTTGGGACACTAAACAAATTGTGAATAAAAACTGAATGCAATGATGTGGAGATGGCAAATGTCAATATTTTATTTCTAATAGAATGTAGATGACAGATAAAACGTTTAATCCGAGTAAATGTATCATTTTAAAGGAAAAATACGTTGATTCAAAATTTCACGGTGTCAACAAATCCCAAAAAAGTTAGGACAAGTAGCAATAAGAGGCTAGAAAAAGTAAATTTGAGCATAACAAAGAGCTGGAAGACCAATTAACACTAATTAGGTCAATTGGCAACATGATTGGGTATAAAAAGAGCTTCTCAGAGTGGCAGTGTCTCTCAGAAGCCAAGATGGGTAGAGGATCACCAATTCCCACAATGTTGCGCAGATAGTGGAGCAATATCAGAAAGGTGTTACCCAGTGAAAAATTGCAAAGACTTTGCATCTATCATCATCAACTGTGCATAACATCATCCGAAGATTCAGAGAATCTGGAACAATCTCTGTGCGTAAGGGTCAAGGCCGTAAAACCATACTGGATGCCCGTGATCTCCGGGCCCTTAAACAACACTGCACCACAAACAGGAATGCTACTGTAAAGGAAATCACAGAATGGGCTCAGGAATACTTCCAGAAACCATTGTCAGTGAACACAATCCACCGTGCCATCCGCCGTTGCCAGCTGAGTCTCTACAGTGCAAAGAAGAAGACATTTCTAAGCAAGATCCACAAGCTCAGGTGTTTTCACTGGGCCAGGGATCATTTAAAATGGAGTGTGGCAAAATGGAAGACTGTTCTGTGGTCAGACGAGTCACGATTCGAAGTTCTTTTTGGAAATCTGGGACGCCATGCCATCCGGACCAAAGAGGACAAGGACAACCCAAGTTGTTATCAACGCTCAGTTCAGAAGCCTGCATCTCTGATGGTATGGGGTTGCATGAGTGCGTGTGGCATGGGCAGCTTGCATGTCTGGAAAGGCACCATCAATGCAGAAAAATATATTCAGGTTCTAGAACAACATATGCTCCCATCCAGACGTCATCTCTTTCAGGGAAGACCCTGCATTTTTCAACAAGATAATGCCAGACTACATTCTGCATCAATCACAACATCATGGCTGCGTAGGAGAAGGATCCGGGTACTGAAATGGCCAGTCTGCAGTCCAGATCTTTCACCTATAGAGAACATTTGGCGCATCATAAAGAGGAAGGTGCAACAAAGAAGGCCCAAGACGATTGAACAGTTAGAGGCCTGTATTAGACAAGAATGGGAGAGCATTCCTATTTCTAAACTTGAGAAACTGGTCTCCTCGGTACCCAGACGTCTGTTGAGTGTTGTAAGAAGAAGGGGAGATGCCACACAGTGGTGAAAATGGCCTTGTCCCAACTTTTTGGGGATTTGTTGACACCATGAAATTCTGATTCAACATATTTTTCCTTTAAAATTGTAAATTTTCTCAGTTTAAACTTTTGTTCCATGATTTATGTTCTATTCTGAATAAAATATTAGAAGTTGGCACCTCCACATCATTGCATTCAGTTTTTATTCACAATTTGTATAGTGTCCCAACTTTTTTGGAATCCGGTTTGTATATATATATATATATATATATACACACACACACTGGCTGACTAAGGATACTTTCACACTAGCGGCAGGACGGATCTGACAGGCTGTTCACCCTGTCGGATCCGTCCTGCTGCTATTTTGCTGTGCCTCCGCCCCCGTCCATTTTATAGTCAATGGGGACTGAGCGGCAGTCCGGCGAAATAGCGGCAGGCCGGATCCGACAGGGTGAACAGCCTGTTGGATCTGTCCTGCCGCTAGTGTGAAAGTAACCTAAAAAACTAAATCAAGCACCAAGGAGTTGTTGGAAATGAATGTAAATTTCTATGTTGAAATGTATCGATGATATATGTGATTACATTATTAGAGTGAAAGGATACGTTTATTGGGGAAACTGTATGGTTGAAAGGAGGGTCTTGTACCCTGTTGGGCCACCTCTAGCTTGGATACAAGATGAGATACGGTTGGGCATGGAAGTATGCAGGTTCTTGGGGTATCCTGCGGCATTTCTGCTGGTCCTCTGCACACTCATAGGTTACTGAAACTGGCGTCCCTGCTGGTCCAATAAATGCTAGATTGGCAGTAAATCTGGCGACTAGGCAGGCCAAGAAAATGTTGCAATCTGACGGAGACATTCCTTGGAAATCATTGCTGTGTGTGAGTGAGCATTATGCTGCTGAAAATGCCAGTTGGAAGCCCTGCCATGAGAGGAAACCCATGTGGCCGTTGGATGTTCTGTACATATCACTGAGCTGTTAGTGTTCCTTATATCGCTACTAGGGGGACTGTTGTATAACATGGCTTCCCAGATCATCACACCAGCAGTTGGGACAGTGTGTTGCTCCACAGCAAAGACAAGATTGAAATGCTAACCACATGTCCTCCATACTCAAATGCAACCATCATTGGATCCCAAACAGAACCTGGATTTTTCACTAAAGACTATATGGTTCCAGTCTGTATCAGTCCAAGTTTCTTCTCGTGCACAACACCACTGCAAACAAAAGCAATAGTTGCTGGCTGTCAATGGCAGGACACATAATGGTCACCATGACACCAAATTTACTTCTGCTAAGTACCCGGAAATGGTCCAGCCAGAGACAGGGGTATGTAATGAAGGTGTCAGCTGTGTCTGGATGGTGGACAATGAAACTGTGGAAGCTGCTCGTGCTTGTGGGCAGATCAAATGATCCTTTTAACTGGTGGTCTTACTGGGCCAACAAGAGCATGTTCACTGTGTGCGTGCCCTCACATAACCACTACTCCTAACACCTCCTAACAACTAGGTTAGAGTGGCATAGATGGTAGGCAGTTTGTCAAAAAACACCATCTAGCTTCTCTCAGTACAACGATGTGCCCCCTCTCAAAGTCTGTAAACTGGGCAAGATATCTTTGAGTGTGTTAAAGAGGCATATATACCAGTAAAAGATCTCTGACCAAGAGGTACACTTCCCAAAAGTAGTCTCTGAGAGCCTTTTTATAGGGCAGAAGGGTAAGCATTTTTATGCTCTCTTGTGGCATGATCCATTGTCTAGTAAAGATGGCAGCATGTACAAATTTGCCTGCTAAAATGAGTTGTTCATTTTATGTTGGACACAATTAACATGCTTGTATCATATATTTGAAATAAAATTAAATGTAACTATACAATTAAAGTGCTGATAAGTTCCAGATGGTCAGGAGCAAGTTCAGAAACAAACTTATGTTTATGCTTCTGATAGCAATTATGAAGTGATGAAAAATCAATGCATTGACCTATAAAGAATGTCATATAATAAACTTGACATTTTAGTAGTATATGTTGTAGTATTAGGGCACAGGGACGTCAGGCATATATAGCCCCCCATCTATGGGCAACAATAGAAACATGATCCTGTTCTTGTAGATTCAAACGTTATATTACAAGGACAACCACTTATCTGAATGGCTGCCATATAAAACTACATTTCTCCTTTAATGGACGCTGCAAGGGAAATGTCTGAACAGGGGCTTTCAGCACAAAAATAAGCTGTTTGCTAGGGGTGCTGGGAGAAGGTCTTGGGGAGTTCAGTTGATTGCTCTAGAGACACATTTTGAAAGTGTTTGTCTCTAATGCAGGGCTCCAGACTTAAAAAAAATATCAAGGAGCCATTGGCTAAAATTTTTAGTCGCCAAACTTAAAATACATATAATTACGGTATAATAATAAAAAATAAAAAAACACATGTCTTACCTAGGGTTGTCACGATACCAAAATTTTTACTCTATTTTGATACCATAAAAAAGTATTGCGATACTAGATACCACGTGAAAAAAAAAAAAAAAAAAAGCTGCATGCATTCCAGATTTTATGGAACGTCTGGACCATAATAGAACAGTCCTAACCAAATTTTTGTTGGGACAAGGTGACTAAAAAATGGCAAATTGCAAGTTTTTTTTTTTTCTGTTACGGCGTTCATGGCATAGGAGATATTTTTTAATATTTTAATAGTTCGCACTTTTTCGGGCAAGGCGATATGTAATTTTTTTTATTGTTTATATATTTTATATGTAAAATTGGGCAAGGGGGTGATTTAAACTTAATATTTTGGTATTTTTTTTTAACCTTTTTTTTTATTTTTTTTACTTTTTATTTAATACCTATTTACCCCCTTAGGGGCCAGAACCTGAGATCTTTCATCCCTTGTCCTATTCACCCTAATAGATCTCTATCAGGGTAAATAGGACTTCACACTCTCCCTGCTGCTCTGTGCCCTGTGCACACAGCAGCAGGGAGCCGACTATGGCAGCCAGGACTTCAATAGCGTCCTGGCTGCCATGGTAACCGATCGGAGCCCCAGGCTTACACTGCTGGGGCTCCGATTGGAAGCTGCCACTGCCACCAATGATAATACTTGGGGGATGGTGGGTTGGGGGCGCACTGCACCACCAATGATAATACTTAGGAGGGGGGGGTTGGGGCGCACTGCGCCACCAATGAATATCGTTTATGCTTAATACAAACGCAGGCTACGGGTGCCGGACACATCCCATACCCGGCACCCAGCCTCTATGACTGCGCGCTGCGATCGGCCGCTATTAACCCCTCAGATGCCGCACCTGGGGGGTTAATAGCGGCGGATCGCAGCGCACAGACATAGAGGCTGGGTGCCGGGTATAGGATGTGTCCGGCACCCGCAGCCTGCGTTTGTATTAAGCATAAACGACATTCATTGGTGGCGCAGTGGCTATAGCCCCTCCCCTCCTCCTCCCTGCTATCAGCCCATTGGTGGCAGCAGCGGTACAAGGGGGAGGGACTGCCTCCTTCTCCCCTGTGCTGTTGAGAAGAACATGGCACGCGCTGCTGCTATGTCAGTAATGTGAAACTGGCGGGTCTAGGCGCAAATGGCGACAAGACTACAAAGTCTGTCGCCATTTAGCTATTCTAGGTTGCATTTGCGACCATTTTGGTCGCCATCTGGAGCCCTGTAATGAGATAACCTCTTTAAAGGGAACCCGTCACTCTGAATATACAGTATAATCTGCCAGAAGCATGTTATAGAACAGGAGGAGCTGAGCAGATTGATGTATAGTTTTGTGGGAAAAGATTCCTTAAAATTTATAATTTATACATTTCAATTCCTACTCATTCTGAGCTTTGAAGTCAAGGAAGCTGTCCTATCAGTGATTGACAGCTATATCTGTATACACAGAGGGAAGGCTGTAAACCACTTATAGCACCGCCTCCTTGAATTCAAAGCCCAGAATGAGTACAGATATAAATAAGTAAATTACAAGTTTTGCTGATTTTTTTTTCTATGAAACCATATATCAATCTGCTCAGCTCGTCCTGCTCTATAACATGGTGCTTGCAGATTACTCTGCATTTTCATAGTGACCGATTCCCTTTAACTACTGTATGTGCGGTCTAAAAGGTTGTGTGCTATTCTGCAGCAGTTAATTGCAACAACACTAGGGTTAATAATACCTGTCTGCCAGGTAGTAATGGTAGTGCCAATTTAAAAGTCTTTCCTACAGGGCAATAATTGCCCTGTGCAGCAATCAGTGTGAATGTTTGTCGTGGTCCAACGCTGCAGTTATATCAAGGTAAAAGGCCATTATTTTGCTGCAATATAAGAAAAATCACAGCAAAATACATGATATTAACACAATGTTTTAAAAAACTCTTGGTATGACATTAGGTGGATTTTCCCTTCAAAGGGGTTGGCTTATCTTAGACATTGGTGGCATATCGCTAGGACCCGCACCTGCCTTCAGAACAGGACCCTTGAAGTGAGCAAAGAGCAGCCGTGCATGTGTGGCTGCCCTCTATTCATTCCTATGGGACTGCTGAAAATAGCCGAGCAATAGCTCCGGCAGTCCGATAGAAGTTAATGGAGCAGTGGCAGCACTTGCATGGTATGCTCTCCATTCATTTCTATGGATCTTCCGAAAATAGCCAAGCACACTCGCCTGGCTATTTTCGGAACTCTGATAGAAATGAAAGGAGAGCATGCTGTGCATATGCAGTTCACTCTCCCTCACTTTCAGGGGGCCATTCTGGAGATAGGTGCAGGTCTCAGGGGTGGGACACGCACCTATATGACTTTGATGGAATATCCTAGTGATATGCCATAAAAAGTCTGAGATGACACAACCCCTTTAATTTGTTGCCAGTTTACCCTCCATTTTAAACACTTTTTTTTTGTATTTCGGGAAGCAATATATGGATCGCAATGGTTGTAGTGAATCAAACTTACAGCACCATAGGGTCTGGGTCTTGATGCTACCTCTGGAATAAGGATATGACAATATGACCATTTAAATGAGACTTTACAATGAAACTGAATTGACATTGTAGCTGTAAGTTCAGAAATGGTAATAATAAACCTACAATTTAGATCAGGAAGTGAGTTATGGTAACCTCAAGCCTGTGGAATTTTGGTGCATATTGATTCTTTTAACATTTTTCAGTAAAGTGTAATGCAGTGGCCACAGGTAGGAAATTTACAATGTATCAGAGACCTCTAGTGGCCCTTAAAGGGAGTACAATTCCAGATGAAAATGCAAATATTTGCAAATAAGGTGTTCAGTCATTCTCTATCCAGTCACACAGGAAATGTAAAAAATTTTACTTTACGTATTGGTACAGTTTATGGGTTAGTCTCACTGACATTCCTCTGGAGATAGCGATAACCCATTGTGTCACTATTGGATTTGGCTCACAGCTAAACTCGGGGTTCTTGTTCTTTATAAATTATAAGGCAGAATCCTATTCTTACAAAGCCATGGTCAGGACAAGCAGAGTTCTTACAAAACAGGAGCATAGATACAAATGAGGCCAGCCAGCGATTACAAAGCTTAGTCCAATAACAGTCGAGATCAATCCAAAAATAATAAATATAATTCGCTCTTCATACACTAAGAGGAAGAAAGGATCCTGGGAGACTACATATGGACATCCTGAGCAGGTCTGACTAACTAGAGGTGCTTCTTTATAGACTAAGCACAGAACTGATGGCTTGCTTTCGGCCCTTTAAGAAAGTTTCCTGACTGTTAAGTTGAAGGCCCCCAGCTGCCCCGGTATCGGCTATGTCAACACAAGCTGGAATGTTTTGCGGCAGTCATGTGGACTAAGAGTATTCCAGTTTGCTGGGTTGAGATCGCCAATACTGGGTCAGCCAGGAGCCTTCAACTTCACAAATGAGGTACAGTAGATAATCAGGTACACTTGCATGCAAAAACATTAAGGTTTACGGGCTGTTTACACATTTATGTATAGATTGGTCGATGTGTAGACCAATTTATACATGACATATGCCGTAATTTCTGAAAAGTAAAATCGTATTATATGGAGTAACATGTTCCTACAGTGTGAAGACCGACTAGCTCTGCTACTCCAGCAGGCGCACGAACGTGCAGGGAACACCAGGATAGTATGAATGCAGGTGGAGACCAGAATCCATAAAACAATGTAGCCTTTATCTAAAAGAATTTAGATCCATAACAGGAGTTGGAGATATCACTTACGCGTTTCAACCTTATTCAGGTCTTAATCATAGAGATGCTCCTGTTATGGATTTTAACATGTTACTACATTCCTACGACCTGTATAGTATGTAAAATAAAACCGATTTACACAATCAACTTTCCAAGAAATGTTCCTTTTACACAACATAGACATAATCTATAACCATAGTATGAACGTTCAAATGTGACAACCTGTATCCTGTATTTTCTTTCAGGGAGGTATCAATGAAAGATGCCAAGGAATATGCTGAGTCTATTGGAGCAATTGTTGTTGAAACTAGTGCAAAGAATGCCATCAATGTTGAAGAACTCTTCCAAGGCATAAGTAAGTATTTTCTTCCGTCATTGTATTCTTTATATTTAGAGCTTTTCTAACACTTCAGTAAGGATTGGGGGAATGCTACCTTGCAAGCACCATGCTGTCTAGATCAGTGTTTCTCAGTGTTCTCAAGCCAAGTTCCCTCTGTTCAAGCGATTATGATAAACCAAGGGGATGATCATACATTGTGCACCCTATTAAAAGCACAGCATGAGCATAGTGTGAGTACTCTCAAGAGACATGCCATGTACCCCCTGTGACACATGCACCACAAGTTGAGAACCTAAGGAAATATCCACATGGCTAGTTTTCTTCATGCAGTTTTACAAGCCAAAACCAGGAGTAAATTCAAAAAAGAGAAGTCGTATCTGTCCTTTATACGTTCTTTCATTTTATGATCCACTCCACTTTGACTTCCAAATGATCCATGATCCACTTTGGCTTCCAAAACTGCATCAGGAAACCTGATCAGGTGCTCTATGGTCTACATCCACTGTTCTGGAAGAGGCTAGTTTGGCAACCAAGCTCAGATTAAAGGGGTTATCCAACATTACATCAGACCTCAGAGTGGCCGACCTGCAGTGGTGATCATACTTACCTGATCCCCAACGTGATGTTTGGTCTCTATCGCTCCAAGGCTGGCTCTTCATCTCCCTGGTAAACTGAAATCAACATCCTGTTGATGGGGGGCACATGACCACTGCAGCCAATAGCTGGACGCAGAGGTGACCTGCTTACCTTGCTTCATGGGACCAGTTGTCATGATGCAAGTGGAACAGGAGACTGCTGCGCTGCCAGGGCTGCAGCAGTCACATGCCCCCGTTAACAGGATGCTGATAGCGCTGCAGGGAAATAAATGCCATGTAGCGGTAAAGACCGAACCCAGCCGCGGGGACCAGGTAAGTATGGACACTATCGACGGTTGGCCACTCTGTGACGTCTGATGTAATGTTGGATAACCCATTTAATAATGCAGCGGTATATATATATATATATATTTTTTTTTTTTTTTACAGCGTGCTTAATATATTAAAATTGTGTCATATAAAAATGTCTCTATTTCTCTTAGAACCAGAGTTTTCTTTTCTTTTTTAAACTGCACTGGAAATATAAATGTGGGCTCTGATCTCTGAATGGAGGTCTTGTTTGCATAGTAGTTTTGGTATGTAGATGGTTAGTAGATCTAAGGCTACTTTCACATTAGCGTTTTTCTTTTCCGGCATAGAGTTCCGTCACAGGGGCTCTATACCAGAAGAGAACTGATCAGGCATATCCCCATGCATTCTGAATGGAGAGCAATCCATCAGGATGTCTTCAGTTCAGTCATTTTGACTGATCAGGCAAAAGAGAAAACCGTAGCATGCTACGGTTTTATCTCCGCGAAAAAAACTGCCTGAATGCCTGATCAGGCAAAAGACTTGCCTGAATGCCGGATCCGGCATTTTTTTCCATAGGAATGTATTAGTGCCGGATCCGGCATTCAAAATGCCGGATCCGTCCTTCCAGTCTGCGCATGCGCAGACCTTTAAAAATGAGAAAAAAATTAATACCTGATCCATTTTGCCCGATGACACCGGAAAAACAGATCCGGTATTGCAATGCATTTTTCTGACTGACCAGGCATTTTTCTAAATGATCAGGATCCTGATCAGTCTAAAAAATGCCTGATCAGTCAGAAAAAATGACATGCGTTTGCATACAGTTTGCCTGATCAGGCAGGCAGTTCAGGCAACGGAACTGCCTACTGGAATCAAACAACGCAAGTGTGAAAGTACCCTTAAACAAAATAAAGTTACAGAATCTCATAAAAGTGAGTACACCCCTCACATTTTTATAAATATTTTATTATATCTTTTCATGGGACAACACTGAATATATGACACTTTGATACAATGTAAAGTAGTGTGGTGTGCCCTCAAAATAACTCAACATACAGCCATTAATGTCTAAACCGCTGGCAACAAACGTGAGTACACCCCTAAGTGAAAATGGCAAAATTGTGCCCAGTTAGGCTCCATTCACACGTCCGCAATGTGTTTTGCGGATACACGGAGACACGGATCCGCAAAACACGGAAAGCGGCAATGTGCATTCCGCATTTTGCGGACCGCACATTGCCGACATAATAGAATATGCCTGTTCTTGTCCGCAATTGCGGACAAGAATAGGACATGTTCTATTTTTTTGCGGAAACGGAAGCACGGATGCGGAAGTGCGGATCCGCAAATGTGGATGCGGACAGCACATTCCGTCCCCATAGAGAATGAATGGGTCCGCACCCTTTCCGCAAAATTGCGGAAAGGATGCGGACCCATTTTGCGGACGTGTGAATGGAGCCTTAGCCATTTTCCCTCCCCGGTGTCATGCGACTCCTTAGTGTTACAAGGTCTCAGGTGTGAATGGAGATCAGGTGTGTTAAATTTGGTGTTATCGCTCTCACACTCTCTTATACTTGTCACTGGAAGTTCAGTATGGCACCTCATGGCAAAAAACTCTCTGAGGATCTGAAAAAAAACTTGGCCTAGGCTGTAAGAAGATTGCAGTTCAGTGCACGTGCTCAGCGTCATATCCAGAGGTTGTCTTTTCAAAATAGACGTAAGAGTGCTGCCAGTATTGCTGCAGAAGTTAAAGGGATGGGAGGTCAGCCTGTCAAATTTGTCTGCATGGCTATTGTTTCAGAAGGAAGCCTCTTCTAAAGATGAGGCATGAGAAAGCCTGCACACAGTTTGCTGAAGACAAGCAGACTAAGGCTACTTTAACACTAGCGGCACGGACCTCCGGCAGGCTGTTCCGTCGGGTGAACAGCCTGTCGGATGTGAACGCTAGTGAACGTGTGCCCCCGGACTGCTGCTCCGTCCCCATTGACTATAATGGGGGCGGAGTTCCCGGCGAGAGGCTGCCGGAATAAAACTACGACATGTCCGACATTTATTCCAGCAGCCTCTCGCCATGCGCTGCCATGCCTTGCCGGGAACTCCTCCCCCGCCCCCATTATAGTCAATGGGGACGAAGCGACAGTCCGGGGGCACACATTCACTAGCGGCGGGACGGATCCGACAGGCTGTTTACTCGACGGAACAGCCTGCCGGAGGTCCGTGCCGCTAGTGTGAAAGTAGTCTAAGGACATGGATTACTGGAACCATGTCCTGTGGTCTGATGAGACCAAGATAAACTTATTTGGTTCAAATGGCGTCAAGCGTGTGTGGCGGCATCCAGGTGAGGAGTACAAAGACAAGTGTGTCTTGCCTACAGTCAGGCAATAGTGGTGGTGTCATGGTTTGGGGCTGCATGAGTGCTGACGGCTGTGGGGAACTACAGTTCATTGAGAGAACCATGAATGCCACACAGAGCATGATACCCTCCCTTCAGAAACTGGGCCGCAGGGCAGTATTACAACATGATAATGACCCCAAACGCACCTCCAAGACGACCACTGCCTTGCTAAAGAAACTGAGGGTAAAGGTGCTGGACTGGCCAAGTATATTTGTGGGGCATCCTTAAATGGAAGGTGGAGGAGCGCAAGGTCTCTAACATCCACCAGCTCTGTGATGTCATCATGGAGGAGTGGAAGAGGATTCCAGTGGCAACCTGTGAAGCTCTAGTGAACTCCATGCCCAAGAGAGTTAAGGCAGTGCTGGAAAATAATGGTGGGTACACAAAATATTGACACTTTGGGCACAATTTGTCATTTTTCACTTAGGCGTGTACTCGCTTTTGTTGCCAGCGGTTTACACATGTGTGTTGAGTTATTTTGAGGGCACATCAAGTTTACACTGTTAGGCCTCTTTCAGACGGGCGTTGCGGGAAAATGTGCGGGTGCGTTACCGGAACACCCGCGTTTTTTCCGCGCGAGTGCAAAACATTGTAATGCGTTTTGTACTCGAGTGAGAAAAATCGCGCATGTTTGGTACCCAAACCCGAACTTCTTCACAGAAGTTCGGGCTTGGGATCGGTGTTCTGTAGATTGTATTATTTTCCCTTATAACATGGTTATAAGGGAAAATAATAGCATTCTGAATACAGAATTCATAGTAAAATAGAGCTGGAGGGGTTAAATTTTTTTTTTTTTAATTTAACTCACCTTAATCCACTTGCTGGCGCTGCCGGCATCTTGTCTGTCTCCTTCTTTGCTGTACAGGACCTGTGGTGAGCATTCATTCCAGGACCTGTGGTGACGTCACTCCGGTCATCACATGATCCATCACATGACCCATCACCATGATAAAAGATCATGTGATGGATCGTGTGATGACCGGAGTGACGTCACCACAGGTCCTGGAATGAATGCTCACCACAGGTCCTGTTCAGCAAAGAAGGACACAGACGAGATGTCGGCAGCGCGAGCAAGTGGATTAAGGTGAGTTAAATATTATTATTTATTTATTTTAACCCCTCCAGCGCTATTTTACTATGCATTCTGTATTTAGAATGCTATTATTTTCCCTTATAACCATGTTATAAGGGAAAATAATAATAATAATAATAATAATAATAATAATCTCCATCCCGATCGTCTCCTAGCAACCGTGCGTGAAAATCGCACCGCATCCGCACTTGCTTGCGGATGCTTGCGATTTTCACGCAACCCCATTCACTTCTATGGGGCATGCGTTGCGTGAAAAACGCAGAATATAGAACATGCTGCGATTTTCACGCAACGCACAAGTGATGCGTGAAAATCACCGCTCATGTGAACAGCCCCATAGAAATGAATGGGTCGGGATTCAGTGCGGGTGCAATGCGTTCACCTCACGCATCGCATCCGCGCGGAATACTCGCCCGTGTGAAAGGGGCCTTATACAAGCTGTACACTGACTACTTTACATTGTATCAAAGTGTCATATATTCAGTGTTGTCCCATAAAAACATAATAAAATATTTACAAAAATGTGAGTAGCGTACTCACTCTTGTGAGATACTGTACTTCGGTATGACTAATGTTATGTCGATTTCATAAAGAAAAGTAATTGTGGCATGCTCAGTCAGATGGCATACTGTGGAGTTATTCTGTGACATCCAGTGGTTCACAGAACACCAAATTGCGCATCCACAGTTGGTATGGTGTTCTAGCAGAGGTCAAGTGAGCATTATTTAACGCATACACGTATATTACAGGTCGGAGAATCCCACCACTGGATCCACATCAGAATGGCTCGAATGGTGCAGTGAAACTTGGTAGACAATCCTCACAGCCCACAAACAGATGCTGCTGATCTATCTCCATGCAATGAGAAATCTAGCATAGTTGTTCATAGCACTCAAGATGGATACAGATGCTCAGTATATGACCATTAAATGGGAAGCAGATGTAATATGTTCATGGTAAACGTATGTTTAGTCCCAGTTCACAGTTTACAGTATTTTATAGAATTGAAAGCTTTATAATTCTCTCCTTTAAATCCATTCACACACAGAGATATACACATACATGACAGATTTGTAGTAGAAATGTCTGCGCCTGCCCATTCTTCAGGATGGAGTTTGCAGAGATCCATGCAGAAACAACCCCATTTTCATGTATGGAACAGATGTTTTAGTTGTAGATACTTCTGCAACAGATCTGTGTGAATGAATCCTAGGGTATGTTCACATGTAGCAGAAACGCTGCTGTGGAATTTCCACACGCAAAAAACAAAAATCATTTGCTGCAGTCCCATGTGCAGATGGTCTTAAAGGCGTTGTGCATATTTGAGGGTCTTTTTTTTTTGGCAATCTTCCCCTCCTGGGCAGCCTTGCATAGGGAAGCATATTTACTTGCTTCCTGTGCTCTCCAGCCTCTGCTGCTCCGCTCAGGTCCCCGCAGCTGCAGTCAATTTCTGGCTTCAGTGTTGACCTGCTAGCATTACGTCATGATAAATGGTCACGTGAATCAAGAGAAGCGGGTCACCGCTTTGGCCAGCGATTGGCTGCAGCATCGTCAAATCGGAAGTTTTCATCCAGGGACCAGAGCGGAGCTGAGGCCAGTGAGCGCAGGTGCCAGCATCGGGAAGTAGGTAAGTATGCATCCCTTCGTAGGTCTGCCCAGGAGGAGGATGTAACATTGGATGTAACATTATTGCATCTTCTGTTTACCGACAATTTTTCTATCCCAGACTAAACAAATGCTGTAACTACATAACGTTAGAGTTTATTTTTTTAGACTTTAGTTTTTAATTCAGGTTAAAATTTTAATTGTTAAACAAAATAAACATAACAAGGATACTCACAGTGAAAGACCCAACTACTTTATAATCTGTATATTAGTGTAAAACCTCTGCTGAGATTGAAATAAGTAACCTCGGGTTAAGGCCTCATGCACACGGGCGTTGCCGGCTGTGGTTGTATTGCGGCCCACAAACAGCGGGTCCGCAATATGCGAGCAACGGCCGTGTGCTCACTGCATCACGGAGGCGGACCCATTCATTTGAATGGGTCCGCAATCCGGAGGTGCGGTGTGGAAGGGAGGCACTCCGTAGTGCTTCTGTGGGGTTCCTCTCCGTGCCTCCTAACCGCAAAAAAATAGAACTTGTGTTATATTTTTTCGGTGCGGACGGATCACGGACCTATTCAAGTTGAATGGGTTAGGATCTGTCGCGGCAGCCGCATGGATGGTGCCTGTGCATTGGGGACTATAAATTGCTATTTTCACATGGTCAGTATTTTTACATCAGTATTTGTAACCCAAAACCTTGAGTGGAACCTACAGAGAGTAGGTACATTTTTCTGTTCCTCTGATGAAACAGTAATACGGAAAACACAATGCTGAGGTGAATTTAGCCTCAGGGCACATTCACACGACCGTATTAGTTTTGCAGTCCGTAAATTGCGGATCCGCAAGCTCTACATTTTGCGGATCAGCATGTCTCGCTCTTTTTTTTAGAAATGCCTATTCTTGTCCACAAAACGGACAAGAATAGGACATGTTCTATGTATATTCGGACATATGATGCGGACAGCACACGGTATGCTGTGTGCATCTTTTGCAGCCCCATTGAAATGAATGGGTCCACATTCGATCTGCAAAAAATGCGGATTGGGTGCTGACTGAAAATACGGTCATGTGAATGCCCCCTTATAGTAAGCATCATTGTGCCACTCTAAAGGTACATACACATTGAATTCAAACTACAGCAGAAAATATCTATTACAGATATGCAGTGACTTTGTCTTAAGATCTGCTGCAAAATCCACGTTTTGTATGCCGATTTTTTTACGGATTCGACTGTATGCATCGCAAAAACAGGCATCCGCAGTGAAAATGTGCAACGTTAATTGACATGAAATGTGCATTGTAGGTCAGTTACTGCATTACTGAAAATGTTGTGGATTTTCTGCTTGCAGTTCCATGGTGGAATATTTGTAACGTATCTGTCCTGTATTCCTGCCATTGCAATACCTTTAGGTGGGTTCATCTGCAGCTTTGGTGAAATATTTTATCAATTAATGTTAACCCTATATATAATTTTAAATCTTAGTCTAAGTCCAGGTTTAAAAGGGTCAACGATAGGATAGGTCACGAAACATTGATTGGTGAGGATCTGACCACAGGGAATCCCACAGATCCCAAGAATGGGACAAGATGATGTGAGCACAGTACAACAGAGCCGCAATCACATAGAAACTGGCTGCATCATAAATCGTTGTGATGCAGTCTGTTTGTATCAGCTTGCTCATGGAGATGCGGCCGACACACGGCCATGTTTCCCAGACTAAACACAGTTGTGTGAATCAGCCCTTACAGAGGTCAATAATTAGTTGTTCTTCAAGGAAATGTCTTGCTTATGAGTCCAAATAATGTAATCACAGGGAACGACCTGTTTAAAACGTAGCCTTTAATCTAATTATAACATAAAATAACAAAACTCCCACAGACATACATAGAAAAAGAACAAAAAAGAAGATATATCCTTGATGACATGGAAGATGATACTTGTAATCGTCCAGAAGTACGGGTCAAAATGGACTGAGGGGACAGAGATGGAGTCTAATCTGTCGCTATTCCTGGCCCTGGGCTAAATAGCCCTGCCTAAGAACGGAATGGCCGCCCTGATAAGGACGATCCCGTATTCTGGAACCTCCTGGTGACCCTAGTAAGGCCCTGTGACCCTGGTGGATCCCTACTCAGGGCCTACTCTAGGTACACAAAACAAAAACAAAGTATAAATAATAATATAGAAAGCAGCAGAACAGCCACCCCCCTGGATGCTCAGTGGCGTGGGTGGAAAAGCTGCCAATAATAAATATGTCATAAAGAATGCATAGACACCCACAGGTGTGGCTATCTATGAATATGCATCATCAATGGACGATCTCACTGTGTAGACCCCACACACCGGATACACCGTGTGACGTCAACACACCAAGATTCGCCGTTAACATTTGTACATATCAGTGTATAAATTAGGATGTATATACACGTACGGCACCAGAAGCACTACGTCTAGTATGCAATCAGATGCCAGTGTCCCAGAGTCCAAATAAAAAGTTCAGACAGTGTGTAAAACACTTAAAGGGCATCTGTCAGCATACTGCCTGGTAGGGTTGATTATTGTGAATAACATGATACCTGCCTTGTGAAACTTGGTTGTGGCGTTCCCAAGAAAACAGACTTTTATTATTTATGACGATTTCATACACCTCAGCTTCCCAGTGCTGGCCATAAAGAATAAACCCTTTTTTTTTTTTTCTCGGGGACACCACAACTGATTTTCACACGATAGGTACGGTATTCATTCTAATCAGCAGGAACAAACCATACTAGGCAGTGTACTTGGTTAAACAAATTGATTCTACTGACAGGTAAGCTTTAAGAATCAAGAAATCCTGTAAATAACAGGTGCCATACCCTGATTTCTAGGAGAAAAGTTGGAATAATTTAAATTGTCTTGTCTAGAAAATAAGTTTTTGAGTATTAGGAAAATATTAGTTAATATTAAATATTCCAAGTTTACAATTTCCATCTATTAGTCAGACCAGAGAGCAAGGTTAAAAACAAATGTGCCCATACATCAAACATGTAATGACTTTCGAATCTTTTAACTAGTTTTACATTCTGTTTTGCAAAATAATGTACAGTATTTTAATTGTAAATGCCCTATCATTCCCATTTTCAGGAGATTATTAATAAAGATGATTTGCAGACTGTAAACCACAACTTGTTCTGCAAAACAAAACAAGCCCTCATATTTGTACAGCTAAGGAAAAATAAAAAAGTTATAGCTCTTGGAATGCAATGATCAAAAAATGAGAAAAACGAATTGCTTGGTCACTAAGTCCCAAGACAGGCTGGTCATTAACAGGTTAAATGAATAAATTACAAGTTTTACCGACAAAATTATATGTCAATCTGCTCAGCTCTTTCGGTTGTATAACATGCTGCTGGCATATTGCATTTCGTAGTAACAGGTTCTCTTTAACCTGAACACATTACAAACACCCTTCCTGGCGACACAGTTTTGTGATATTCAATTCTCAATATATTAATTTATTCTTAATGTTTATTGCATTACTTATCTCAAGTTAGGCTACTTTCACACTTGCGTTTGTAATTCTAGTATTGAGATCCAGCAGTAGATTAATGTATATACTGTACAATAGTGTTCAGAGGTTTAAAGGGGTGTTTCAGAAAACAACACATCCCCTATCTATAGCACTGCTGGGAACCCCAGCCATCATGACAACAAGGGGCTCAGAGTGCCTTACATGAATAGGACTGCAGGAGATAGCATGGAGGGCTGTACTTGGCAGTCCCATAAAGGTGGGGTGGTCGTCACTCCAGCCCCATAGGGAGCTCCAGGTCTCTTATGCTTCTGAATGCTGGGTCCTAGTGGACAGACCCCCAGCAATCAGACACGTAACCCCTATCCTGTGGAACTGAATTGTTGACATAACAACCAACCTATAAAGAATAAAAGAAGTCGTAACCAGCATCTTCTCCTTTCCGCAAGTTTTATTCCAGTTCACATATAACACAAGGCAATGTTTCGGCTTATATCAGACCTTTCTCAAGCCAACCAACCTAGTCACTGATTTCATCTTCTAGCTAAACACCATTTGCCATGGGCAACAAGAGCACTTTTCCTTCTTCCAGATTTATACATAAGCCCAACTTCATTACTGGTACTATTGGCTGTAGCAATAAGGGGTGAATAAATGATAGTAAAAACATATAAGAACCTAATTTTTATATTTTTTGATATATCCATACGTACAGTCAGGTATTGTGGTTTATATTGTAAAATGACTGCATCAATCTAATCTTTTTCCTTCTTTGCCCCATTGGGAGGCAAACCTTGTGCAAGTTGACAAACTTCTTTAACATTTTATGACATACGAACATTTTCAGTACTATTACAGACATATGCTTGCAATGTGGCTATTATGATATAGTAGAAGTAAAATCATCTATTTGTGCCAATGGACAGACAAATGTTGCATGTAAAATACATCAACATGAATTTATTGAATGCCACTGCAGAACAGAACGCAGAGATTACAGAGACGGTGAATACAAATGGCTTGTTCTTATGTATTAGATGAAATGTACTACTTTAACCTCATTTATTTAAACTTTTTATTTTATAAAACATTAGAGTTATTATGTCAGATGCTTCCATGATTGTGTTTTTCTGTAAAACTAAGACTGGGCTGGTTCCCAATGTTTGCCTTAATGTATAACACACAGAAAATATGTTCATTATCATCATTATATTACAAGTTATGTGCTTCTGACTTTATTCAACAATATAAAAAAAGCAAATAAACTTTTCTGTTTTTAAGTGTTATTGGAGGTTTGAAGACTTTATTCAGACATTGGTTCCATTTGTCTGGTTGCCATCATAAAGGCTATGGACAGCATTATATCAGCTCTACATCTATTTTTTGCCCTATAAGACGCACTTTCCCATAAGACGCACTTAGGTTTTAGAGAAGGAGAATAAGAAAAAATATATTTTTCATTAGACCTCAGATGAGACCACCAATCAGACCCCTAATGTTAATAAGACCCTCTGGGGTCACAGAGTGCGCTGATGCCGAGGACCAGGAAACAGTGAATTAAGAGCCCGGGGGGGGGGAAGGAAGGTTCTGCATTCACCGCTTCCAGGTCCTCCTGTACTAATGCGGGCTTCCATAATGGAATAGCTCATTAGTATTTGGTCCATAAGACACATTGACATTCCCCCCCAAAAAAGTGTGTCTTAGGCCTCATGCACACGACAGTTGTGTGCATCCGCGTCCACGGTTCCGTTTTCAGTTTTTGTTCGTGGACCCATTGACTTTCAATGGGTCCGTGGAAAAATCGGAAAATGCACCATTTGGCAGCCGCATCCGTGATCCATGTTTCCTGGCCGTGAAAAAAATATGACCTGTCCTATTTCTTTCACAGTCAACGGTTCGCGGACACATTCAAGTCAATGGGTCCGTGAAAAATCACGGATGCACACAAGATTGTCGTCCGTGATCAGTGTCCGTGATCCGTGTCCGTTTTTTCCTATCATTTCAATGGCAAACTTGACTACTCATTTTTCATGTCCGTGGATCCTCCAAAAATCAAGGAAGACCCACGGAAGAAAAAACGGACACGGATCACGGAACAACGGAAACCGTTTTTGCGGACCGCTAAAAAAAACGTCCGTGTGCATGAGGCCTTATAAGGCGAAAAATACGGTGTGTGCTAAAAATAGTTTAGCATCTTCTGCTTGCAAGCATTACAATACGTAGAACTACAAAACAGGCTGTCTGACACTCATCTCCAGAACACATATTTAACCTGAATTCTGATTAAATTAGCGACAAACATTGTGATGCATTTTCCGTCCCAAAGGATTCAAAGCCCAAGTGACTCAAGAAATTATTGTTTTCTGTAGTATTGTGGAGTAGGGTAGTCAATGGTTGCCATCTGAGTGCTCATTCCTCAATATCCATTAGAGCCAATTTTCATAGGAAGCCAATTTACCCACTCAACATGCTTTAGGAGTGAGAGTTGAAACCAGAGTACTCAGAGTAAACTGTACATAGAGAGAACATACAAACTCCATGCAGATGTTGCCCATGGTGGAATCTTAGCAAGGGACCTCAACGCTGCAAGGCAACAGTGTTAACCAATGAGCTTATTAACCCCTTCACGCTTTTTCATGTACACATATCTGGAGGAATGTAGTCTTTTGCAGCAACTCCACATACATGTAGGTGTTCTGCCCAGAAGCTGCGCCTGCTCGATCAGCAGCTGGGGCCCACTCTTATTGACAGCCGGGCCCATGCTGTATCTGTTGGCATAGCTCAAACCGCAGATGCTGGTGGATGAACCCTTTAGATGCCGCAGTCAACGCTGACCACGACATGTGCAGGGTTTGCAAAGGGATGGGGCTCCCTCTCTCACCCCATTGGCCCCCTGCACTGTGATGATGGTGGGGGACATGTATTGTACTGCATTGAAACAGGGATCAAACCCTGAAAAGTCCCATAGTGGGACAAAAATAAAAAGTTTCAAGTAAAAAAAAAAACACACTTGTACAATAAAAAAAAATATAGACATGTTAGGTATTACCGCATCCGTAACGACTGGATCATGTCACATGATCTAACTTGTCAGGAACGGCGTTAAAAAAAACAAAAAAAAAAAGCCAAAATAGCCATTTTTTAATCAGTATTATGTACCCAAAAATGGTACCAATAAAAACTTCATGTCATCCTGCATTACGGTGTCCGTAATTAACTTTTCTATAAAAATATCACATGATCTACCCAGTCAGGTGAATGCCATTAAAAATAGCCAACTAATAATATCACCTTGTCCCACAAAAAAGGAGTCTCTACAAGGATGGATCCCCTACCCTAAGATGATCGGCAGAAAAAAGTTTGACTCAGAAAATGGCGACACAAAAACAGGAAAATTTAAAAAAAATTTATGGTTGTCAGAAAATGGCAGTACTGGTACCCAGAGGCTGGTCAATAGCAACATGGCACCCATAAACCAATCTATCAAAAACTGTGCTGCAAAAGTCAAAAGGTGCAGTGGCGTACCTACCATATAGGCAGACCACGCAGCTGCTATGGGGCCCGTGAGGAAGAGGGGCCCGCAGTGGAGGAAAGGCCCCGCCCCCTCATTTCTCCTGTCTATCGTTCTAAAGCTAAAGGACCTTTGATGTCATCACAGGTCCTGTAAGGGAAATGCACAGTGTAAAGTGTAGTTCCCAGGTTAGAACAGTGCATCTGCCAGGACCTGTGATTACATCATCTTCAACATCACAGGTCCTGCAGGATCTAGCAAAGGAACTGCACCAATGATGGTGTAGTTCCTAGGTTAGAAAGGTACATCTGCCAGGACCTGTGATGACATCATCACAGGTCCTTCAACCCCTAACAGCAAGTATTAGAAGTTCACAATCAGCTCTGCATTGATCCATACAGACTGGAATGGAGTGGTAAGAGGAGGTCCTCCACTTTTCATCATTTACCCCCCCCCCCCCCCCCATGCCCTGTTTTACTCATTGCTCACTCATGTATAATACTTCAGACAGTTACAGTGACCACTACCTCATGTACCTCACACACACAGTGACCATAATGCATAACTGACCACATATTTCTGTAAACAATGCATCTACAGTATTATACCTTGTATGTCTCACATCAATACACTGCTCTGTGTGTAATATATATATATATATATATATATATATACACACTGCATATATTACACAGTATTAGAGATGCAATATGTACAGATACTGTATATAGTATATACAGCAGTGTACTGATATGTGAGGTACGAGGTATAATAGATGCAGTGTGCACAGATATATAGTATATACAGCAGTGTACTGATATGTGAGATACGAGGTATAATATATGCAGTGTGTATAGCTATATAGTATATACAGCAGTGTACTTATATGTTAGGTACGAGGTATAATAGATGAAGTGTGTACAGGTATATTGTATATACAGCAGTGGATTGATATGTGAGGTACGAGCTGTAATTTATACCTCATACCTTACATGTCAGTAGCTGCTATATATACACAATATATCTGTACACACTGCATATATTATACCTCGTACCTCACATATTACACTACTGTATATACTATATATCTGTACAGACTGCATATAATATACCCTGTACTGCACATATCAATACACTGCTGTATATACTATATACCTGTACACACTGCATATATTATACCACGTTCCTCACATATCAGTACACTGCTGTATACACTATACATCTGTACACACTACATCTATTATACCTCTTTTGTGTGCCAGGGCTGTTTTGTAATCCCAATCCGGCCCTGATGGCATAAATGTAAAAACGCAGCAGCAAGAATAGTTCATGGAACAAAGAGAGGCCTGGAATGGGTAGTGGGAGGGGCTATAAAAGGGGAATGGGGGCCCAATTTAGATTCTTGCTATGGGGCCCAGTGCTTTCTATGTACGCCCCTGAAAAGGTGGCCTTTCCCTTCTGAATCCTGCAGCGTACCCAAACAGCATTTATGCACATCTACATTTATGGGATTTCAGTACCCAGTAGAACTGCCTAACAATTTAAAGGGTGTGGTGTGTCTCAGGTGGCACCATCTGGGCACAGCATCCTGAGCACTAAAATGCCATATGTGTGGAAAAAAATAAAATTTTCATTCCGCATCGTCTCCTGCTCGTTATTTTTTGCAAAACTCAAGTGGTGTCAAAATGCTCACTCAACACCTTGATAACTAACTTGAGGGGTGTAGTTTCCTTAATGGGGTCACTTCTCAGGGGTTCCATTTATTATTTTACCCCAAAGCCTCTTCAGATGCAAGATGCGTAATCACCACACTGGGCCTCAAATGCGCATGGTGCTCTTATACTCCTAAGCCATGTGGTAAGTCAATGCAAAAGATTAGGGCCTCATGTAGGGGAGTTTTTAAAACCAGGAAACACGGCATAATAATATGAGGGCTTGCATTTTACACTGGGCACAACATATTGGGCAGTGAATTGGCATATCTACAGTATGTAAAGATTGAAATTTTCACTTTGCATCTGCTGCAAATAAATTTTTGCTAAACATTTGTTCCGTCAAAATGCTTACTACACCCCTTGATAAATACTGTGAGGGGTGTGGTTTCTAAAATTGATTCACATTTTGGGAGTTTCTTTTTTTAAATTTAACCTTGGGACCTCTGGTTGTCGGCCAGTGCTGTATAATTAACAAAACTAGGCTTCAAATGCATATGGTGCTCTTTCTCTTCTGAACCCTGTAGTGTGCCCATCCATTAGTTTATGACCCCATATGGGGTGTTGCTGTATACATGAGAAAATTGGTAACAAATTATGGGGTGATTATGTCCTGTCACTCCTTGTAAAAATGAAAAAGCTAACATTTTACTAGAATTTTTTTAAAAATTTTTAATTTCACAACTAAGGCTTTCAAAATTCTATGAAACACTTGTTGGGTCAAAGTGCTCACTACACTCCTTTGAATAATTTCTTATGGGCTTATGCAACATTTTATTGGAAGAAATTAAAATTTTCATTTTCACAGCCAAGTGTTTCTAAATTCTATGAAACGCATGTTTAAAAGCGGTCACTAAACCCCTCAAAAAGCCCTTGAGGGGTGTAGTTTCCCAAATGGGGTCATTTATTAGGGGTTTATACTGTAGGGGAACCTTAGGTTCTGTTCAAATGTGACATGACACCCAAAAACCATTCCAAAAACCAAAATCTGCTTGTCAAAAACCATATGGTGCTATTTCTCTTCTGAGGCCTACGGTGTGCCCATACAGCAGATTAAGACCACATATGGGGTGTTTTTGTAAACTGCAGAATCAGGGTAATAAAGGTTGAGGTTTGTTTTGCTGTTAACCCTTGCTGCTTTACTGGAAAAAATTAATTCATATGAAAATCATATTGAAATTTCACCACCATTTTCTTTTAATTCTCATGCAACACCTAAAGGGTTAACAAGGTTTGTAAAATCAGTTTTAAATAATTTGAGGGGCGTAGGTTCTAAAATGGCTGGTTTATAGGTGGTTTCTACTATTTAAGTCCCACAAAGTGACTTCATAGCTGAATTGGCCCTTAAAAAGTGGGTTTGAAAACTTTTTTTTTTAAATGTCAAAATTGCTTGTAAAATTCTAAGCCTTCTAACATCCTAAAAAATAAAAAGACATTTACAAAATGATGGCAACATAAAGTAGACATATTCTGAATGTTAAATGTTCAAATTTTCTGTATATTTGGGATTTTTTTTTAATAAAAAAAAGGTAAAACATATTGACTCAAATTTACCACTAACATGAAGTACAATATGTCACGTGAAAACCGTCTCAGAATGGCTTGGATAAGTAAAAACATATCAAAGTTATTACCACTGTGAGACGGGACCATTCAGACAGTCTTTTTTTCCAGGGTTTATTGGGCACACAGCAAAATGGTACAGGCTTGCTTCGGCAATCAAAATAACAGTTCATTGAAATAACAAACACGGTGATATAGTCTTCTCACCAGCTTGTAGGCATTCGCCTAGTGATTCCTCTCTGCTAAGAGGTTTGTTTCCATAGGTCAGCGTCTTTTAAATTAGCTTCCCACCTGTGTGAGGTGGTAACACCCGGGATGGAGTATGGGAGTGACCTTCCCACCCAAACTCTTTAGTCACTCCTAAATCCTGGACCCAAACTCCAGCTACCACAAACTCAGTGATCTAAAATTACCTCCGGGATTTACATCACTGAGAGTAGCAGACTCAGTGACACATACCTGCCATCTATGACCTCACCCATTGAATGCTTACACCACATACAGAGTAGCTGGAGAGGAGCCATCAGAAAGCCTGTCCTTTAGAGTTGACTGTACAGCATCGAGCAGCTTGCTATGTATTGGAATACATACAAGCTGTAGATTCAAAATGGTCACCAAAAAATGAAACTGACTTTCGTATATATGAAAATCCAAAAGACTTTATTATAAATATATATGAACAATACATACATGCATGATAAAAGAAGGCAGCACAAGGCAGGACACACAGATGAGGAGCAGGACCCAAGGAGAGGCCGGGAGATCAGTGCACGAAAATAATAGGGGAAAAAGAATGCTAGCTAAAAAAGCATATCTCAAAACCTCATAGCAGCAACGCCCCAAACAAAGTGCAAAGGAGGCAATTGTAGAGATTGAGGTTAAAGTACAAGGACAAGATTAAACATACCCTGAGTGGTGCAAAGATCTCTCGGCCGACTCCTGACCCAACGCCGTTTCACCAGTAAACCTGGCTTCTTCCGGGGGGGGGGGGGGGGGGGGTTTACTGGCGAAACGGCGATGGGTCAGGAGTCGGCCGAGAGATCTTTGCACCACTCAGGGTATGTTTAATCTTGTCCTTGTACTTTAACCTCAATCTCTACAATTGCCTCCTTTGCACTTTGTTTGGGGCGTTGCTGTCATGAGGTTTTGAGGTATGCTTTTTTAGCTAGCATTCTTTTTCCCCTGTTATTTTCGTGCATCGATCTCCCGGCCTCTCCTTGGGTCCTGCTCCTCATCTGTGTGTCCTGCCTTGTGCTGCCTTCTTTTATCATGCATGTATGTATTGTTCATATATATTTATAATAAAGTCTTTTGGATTTTCATATATACGAAAGTCAGTTTCATTTTTTGGTGATTATTATGACTCCTTGGGAGTCCGTTTTTTCGATTTATTCGATATTTATTCTGTCCGGTTAATATTGGTTGACAGATTCAAAATGGTGCAAACTTTTTAATAACTGTCAGGATCTCTGTGACTGTGGTTGGAAATGACACTTCATGGGCTTAATATGCTTAAAACATTGGAGTTGTTTGGTCCAAAATAAATAGTGGAAGCAAAGTTATCCATACTAGACCTATTTATTCCAATACCAGCTCCATTTGGCATTGTTGGCTATGATACTGTCTGCACTAGTTGAATACATTTTATGGCCTAGTAACGGGCCCATTGGCTTTTAACTGCCTCCAGCCTCCCAATTGGGTCCCTTGTTATTTTGCCAAGAAACTCTATTCTATCATGTACCAAATGGAAAAAACAGAACTGGATTGCACATCCACAAGCTATGCTTTGATCTAATTAACCTCGCTTCTCAGCGCAATATTCAGTGTACTGCCCCCTATACTGCATGCTTATGCAAGAGGCATTAGTGTACATTTTGATCAAAAGGCATAAGCCCACTCAACACATTAAAGTTGCCTCTTTGAGTGGGACCTACTCTAAACTTGGCTCAGCACTGCCCGGCGACCTCCAGATTTGGCGCGGCACTGTGTGGCGACCACCAGCGCCACAGTGCCGGAGTGGCATTGCCAGGCAGCAGGGGTGCTGTTTGGCTGCTGGGTCCCGCCGTCTGCTGGTGCAGTGCTGTGGAGCTGGTGGTCGCCGCACAGTGCTGCTCTGGATTTGGAGGTCGCCGTGCGGTGCTGCACCAAGTTTGGTGTAGCTCCCACTCAAAGAGGCAACCTTGATGCGGTGAGTGGGCTTATGCCTTTTAATCAAAATGTACACTAATGCCTCTTACATAAGCATGCAGAATAGGGGGCAGTACACTGAATATTGTGCTGAGAAGCGAGTTTAACTAGATCAAAGCATAGCTTGTAGATGTGCGATCTAGTTTTGTTTTTCTCCATTTGATATATCTTTTCTACCATGGACACTTAGACCAGACCTCTATCCCCATGGCTGACGTTCAATTACAGATCCTGTGTTAAAAGATATTTATTATGCAGAGGAAGTTAATTTATTTATTTATTTTATGCACTTATATAGCACTACTATATTCCGCAACACTTTACAGACATTAGCATCCAACTGTCCCCAATGGGGCTCACAATCTAAGGTCCTTATCAGTATGTCTTTGGAGTGTGGGAGGAAACCGGAGTACCCGGAGGAAACCCACGCAAACACGGGGAGAACATACAAACTCCATGCAGATGTTGTCCTTGGTCGGATTCGAACCTAGTACCAGTGCAAGGCACCAGTGCTAACCACTGAGCCACCGTGCTGCCCATAGCTGATTGTATGTTAGTGTCTTTTGATCTATTAAGGACTTATGCAAATTGTGCCTCTAGATGCCAACCAGTCTTCAAAAAGGTGAGACACTCCACATTCTCAGAGGAAACTCAATTTAGAACTGGCCTGCTACTTACAAGCCATATGTACAACCTATTAAATCATCAATTAGATGAGTCAATGTGTGACAATAAATTCTAACTACACCAAATAATCTCTAAGGACACACATATAAAGTAATCGCATATTTTATTGAGTAATTAACATTACAACATACATAATACATCGAAAAATAATGAATGCAGCAGCAATGCAGGCTAGCGTTGCGACAAGCAGCTCACCTGCTAGACCACAGGGTAACCCAATCCTAATGAGGAAAAGCTCAAGGGAAAGCTCAATAAGTCCACACCAAGCAGACAATTAAGGGCAACCCCAGATGCAATGCATAAGCCTACTCAAAGGTATACACAGTACAAAGGACGCTATGACATATGCCAATAGAAGGGCCAAATACACGGCACCCTACTAAGATCACCTATAGGCAGATACAATGGCGATAACTAAAACATAATACCTTAAAAGAGTAGCACCAAGAGAAGGATCAGACCCTTGACCAGCAAGGAGCGCACCCCGACACGCGTTTCGCTCCGCTTTTTCAAGGGGCGTGTCTGACTACACCACTTGACCATCATATATACCCCAGACAATAGCTATTGTATGCACTTCACCTGTGCGTAGGCCAATGATTGTTCAACAGGCTGGATATCACGGAGCACTGGCGAATCAGCGACAGCAGCGTCATCTCGCGAGAATGACGTCAGCTAGAGTTGCTTTTGCCGGGTTAAAGAATACATCAGGTGAGATCACAGATCAGGTTGCGGTCACATGATCACTCTTCACTTCCTGATGTGAAGCTCGCTGTCTCACCACGGCAACCCGCAACGCTACATGCGCAAGATCGCCGTCTCACTATGGTAACCACCCACGCTGCATACTCAACATCTGATTACTCTACTCCTATGTTTGTCAAAGAAAAGGGGTTGAAAGGAGGACTCAGTCCATCTATTCAGAAAGGCTTCATAGTAGAGAAACTTATTAAAACTTCCACTAATGACATACAATAATAATGTAGGTTAAAAACAATGAGTACAAATATGACGCTCAAACAATGCGATGACAGTGCAAAGTACAATCAAAAAGACATAATTAACCCACATTAGTTGCCCTAAATATTAAACATGATCATATACAATAAACATTTATTCAATTCAAAACCATGAATAATAATGACCTTTAAAAAACCATGCTAAAAAGTGAATGATCATAAAAAAGTGCAAGTGTGATAAGAAAAAAAATAAGAAAGTGCAAGTGCATAGTGATAGGTGACAAGTGACATGCAGTGAATAGATACTATTCCATAAAACAGAAACAAATAGCCTCAGTTCATATGCTAGATAGTGAATACACGTAGTCATTGTCATATAACCCCATAATGCATTATCAAGTAGTCATATACATACTTCCACCTAAAACATCAAACTACAAATTATACTATCAATAAATAGTGCCCCAAACTCATATCCGGAAGCCACTCCCATCAGTAATTAAAAAATATATATTCAACGTGAAGATAAATCCGGGAGATGCTCTCTTTATCCATGTTCATGTATGGGGACGGAAGAGGAGTTTGGACGATTCATTGGATTGCTTAACAACAATAATAAGAATATTATTTGGTGTAGTTACAAGCCATTTGGGCATACTAATGAAGACCTGGAAGGGGACACTAAAAATGCTGGCCAACCCCAGACATGGTGGCTGCTAACCCAGCAGGTGGTTTAAGCCATTCAGTAGGTGGGTGAAATAGAATCAGAAGCCATAACTCCAACCTCATAATACCCACATCCTCAGAACCCTAGTAATTGTGTTCAGCCTGACAGGCTTCGGGGAGAGTCTAGACACACCATACTGGACATGAGGCATTTCTGGGTATTCAGTATCTGACGTTCTGGAAATCATAACTCGATCATATTTGGTGTCTGTATGACCGGGACGAGGCGACTCAGATTATGGGATCTTACTTGTACCCGCAGTCCCTGTCATACGGTGAGAAATTGCCGTGATTCATATTGCCACATCGGTCAGCCGTTTGGGAAGGTGGGGCAAAAACCGGAATAATATCAGACGTCCCAGGAGGCCAGACCGAAAGGAGGGAGGTTCCCTCACAGCCCACCCCTCGGCTGAGGGGGGATAAAAATGGGTGGTACTGAACAGTTAGGTGTCAGCCATTTGGGTATCCACATTGTTTGGAGTGACTGACCGTATCCTCAGCTGTCCCCACAGCCGGAATATAACTGCCCCATCTCAGTAAGCCAATATTCTGTATTTTATCTCTTTTATTTTATCTGTTTACTGCATTGTTATTGTATGTATATTGTATTTTTTTATCTTTTATCTGACACTTTCTTTCTGTATTGCACTGCACTATTGTGTATTACATTTAAAAATTGATAAGTTCCTTCCTTGTTGTCTTATAGAACTTGCTCTTTCGGAGGGAATAACGTTACCGGTAGTGTTTCAGAGGCTTTTAGGTCCCATATAGATAACGGTGTTAATTTTGGGTTGAGAGAATATCTGAGTATAGGCCCCTATTGCCTTATACTATAGGTGGTGGCAGCAATTGCGATATAAAATTTTAGGGTGTTTGAATCTAGGGGAGTAAGTTAGCATAATTCCATCATCTAGAATAGGTGGGTGGGAATTTATGTTGTAAATTGATGAGCTCAGTAGTATAATTCACCCCAGTTACGTGACCCAAGAGTAGGGATCGTTACAATCACACTATAGGAAAAAGCACTAGACTATGTGCAGTGCTATGGTCCTGGCCACCAGAGAGGAAGGTGCTTTGTCTTATAGTGTGCAAGAACGACCACCACTTCTGGATTGCAGGATGATCGTAACCATGGAAACAAGCAGTGTATAATGTGATGGAAAAATGAATCCAGCCTTGCATTAACTTTCTCTACATAATAAATGCTATTTGCTGAAGTGAGACAATACCTTTAAGCCCTTTTGCCCTCTGCTGGTGTTGCTTTACAGTGGGACCTACTAATCTACAGCAACTCTTTCAAGTGGCACGTAAGTAATTGACAGAGCTAACGGTCTGCGAAAATGTGGCACTGGCTTATTTGGCATGTGGGACAGGATTTACAGTAGTTCTTAACATCCCTGATATCCACTCGACCAGAAGAACCTTTGAAAAACGTTCTCCTGTGTCCCAATTGTCCCCTAAGTGATGTTTATGAGCCATAACACGAACCATACGTCTATGCTGCTTCCAGTACCAGAAGCTCCCCGACCCTGTTAGTTTTGGGCACCTCTATATATGAAATCCCTATTCATGGCTCAATGTGTAAATTGTCTGCCAGTGCCTGGTTTCTGTGGTACTCTATTTATGAGAGTAATATTCTCTCAAGCATTGTTGAAAGTGGGATCTCTCATTTGGGCAGCTCCAAAGTTATGAAGGGAAATTTTAAGATCAGGTACGTTTTAGATCAAGAGTATCTTCTTCTCCAGTCTAGGCCTGTAATGGAAATTGATCACATTTTAATATGCCATGCCAATTACGGGGGGAGGTGTAACAGGGAGCCGGCGACGCGCTTTCCCTTCTCAGCGCCACCAGCATCCAGTGCATGTAGTGGAGCGGGGACACGGCCGGCGTCCTCGTCTCCACAGTATCCAGGGGGTGGGGAGGACCCGGCCACGTATGCCTCCTCAGCTCTACTTTCACACTGGCGTTTTCAATTACGCTATTGAGGTCCATCATAGGATTTCAATAGCGGATAAAAAAGTTTCAGTTTTGTCCCCATTTATTGTCAATGGGGACAAAACTGAACGAAACGGAATGCACCAAAATGCATTCCGTTCCGTATGGTTGCGCTCCCATCGCAGACAGAATAATGCTGCAAGCTGCGTTTTTCTGTCCGCAATGTGGTGCGGAGCAAGACAGATCCGTCCTGACTCACAATGTAGGTCAATGGAGACGTACCCGTTTCTCTGACACAATAGAAAATTAATCCGTCCCCAATTGACTTTCAATGGTGTTCATGACGGATCCATCATGGCTATATAAGACATAATACAACCGGATCTGTTCATGATGGATGCATGCGGTTGTATTATTGTAACGGAAGCATTTTTGCAGATCCATGACGGATCCGCAAAAAACGCTAGTGTAAAAGTAGCCTAATGCATATTGGGGCTTCCCAACTCTCCCTTGACAGCAAATGTCCAGTAACTTGTCAGCATATATCACATGCAGTAAAACAGTAAGTATATACTAGGCTGTCTGGGCTCTAACTAAACATAACACACCAGGTTTCCTCACCTATGCATCAGTTTAAACACTTCTTTACCACCGTGCGGCTATATATGGGCTATATAGGGTTTTACACAACCTGGTGCTAATGTCTGCTGATTGAAGACATTTAACTCAATTGTGAACGCAGAATCGGAGAGGCTTTTCCCTGGGAGTGCTGTGCTCCTGAGGCCAAAACAGCTCCTCAGTGCAGTGATTGGGGGGACCTTTGCATTTTCTTTGTTAATTTTATTTTTATTACACAAATTCTACATTGTACAGCCGGTTTCATACAATACAACAAATGCCTACATTTGCACAATATATATAACGTATGGGTACACCAACTTAAATGTGACAATTAGACAACTGTGCAGTATACAATTTAGGCTGCATATGACACTTTTCCTGAACTGAACAGGGTTGAGGGATAAACAGGAAGGGTGGTGGGAAAGGGTGAGAGGCCCAGAAGGGGGTGAAGTGGGGATGCTAAGAGAGAGGAGAAGGAGTCTGGGCCCTCCTAGCCGGTACAACTCTGAATAATAGGGAGATAGCCATTGGTAGGGATGTTTAGTATTTGCACTAAACACGCTTCATGACCTCGAGTTAGGGGAACACTGACTCAGGTATCCAGCGCTCTTTGTTGTTGCTTCCAGTTGCCTTGTGTTCTGCACGATGTATAAGCCAGGGTTTCCATGTTTCCAAAAATTTCTCATGCTTCCTGGCCTCCCAACTCACCAGTTCCTCCAGGCGACATATCTGATGCACCTTATTCTCCCACTGTGGAAGTGTGGGGGGGTTCCTCTTTTAACCAATGGACTGGTATCAGCAATCTAGCCGCCTGGAGTAATTGTGTTGCCAAGCTTTTCTTTGATGGGTTAAAGGCTGGGGTTGGGAGCCAGAGCAGCACTAGCTCGGGTGTTAGTTATATTGGTTTGACTGCTAACTTGTTGATAACGGTAGATACCTGTGTCCAGTATGCACTTATTTTTGGGCAGCACCAAAAAATGTGAGATAGGGTGCCTATTCCCTCTTTGCATCTCCAACATAGGTCTGATTCCCTCAAGCTCCGTTGAAACATTTGTTTAGGTGTTTGGTACCACTGAGTGAGCATTTTATACGAGTGCTCTTGCACCCGAACACAGTTTGAAAAGCCGTGGGAATGTGCATGAATGCGCATTATGTCCGTTTCCGAAATAAGCTGATTAATCTCAGAGGCCCAAGTTCTTATGTATTGTGGGACCACTCCGGATTGGGGTGAGGTGAGTAATATAAAATAGGGAGATCAATTTACTTAGAGGTGTCTCGTGGATCAGTAATTTTTCAAACCACGTTTTATCAACCAAATGTTTCTTCTCTGCAAGCAGAGGTTTACTTATTGAGTTGAGTTCTATGGTTTCTAAAAAGTGTCTTGATTTCAGGGTTTGGTGGATACTGTGCTGTATTGGAAGGATGCCTGACACCCCCTCCAAGAATTCCTTCATTGTGACGTTATTCACTTTGCCCCAGATTGGGGGTATATGCGTGGCTGTGGGTCTTGTTATAAAGGGTGCAAGATCTGCTGGCATAGATGGGGAGGGTTTGCTAAGTAGGTTGAGATCTTTGTTGAGTTGGTGCATGACTGATGCTGTACCCTTGAGGAGAACTTGGTTTTGAAAAGATGCAGAGTTTAGGTCCCAGAGGCTTGCTCGTTGTGTCGGGGTCAGCTGAGCTACTTCTAGGTTATTACCCAGTGTTCTGTAAGAGGGGATATTAATGAGGATCCACCTTTTAAGGTGAAAGGCTTTATAGTATAAATGTGGATAGGGAAGGCCCATCCCTCCGTAATTTCTCCTGAGGATTAAGCTATGGTGGGCTATGCTAGCCCTTTTTCCTCCCCATAGAAAGTTGCCAAACAGTCTTCTGAGTTTGGTGAAGTAAGAGTTGGGTATAAAAATGGGTAACATCTGCATCATTGTCAGAATTTTTGGCATAATGAATGCCTTCAACAAGTTTTTACGGCCCATCCAGGACACATATGGTATTTTGAGGGTTTGTAAATGTTGTTAAACCTCTTTAAATAGTGGCGTATAGTTTAGGTGCAATATCTTATCTAAGTTGGAGGGGATCTTGATTCCCAAGTAGGAGACACAAGAGTCCTGCCATTTGAATAGGGTCGATTTTTTAAGAGAGGATATCATCTTTGGCAATACTGATATGTTCATGGCTTCCGACTTTGAGTAGTTGACTTTGAAGTTAGAAGCTGCGCCATATCGGTCAAAGAGCTTTAGGAGATGCGTGAAGGCCTCAACAGGGTTTGAGATCATGAGTAATAGGTCGTCTGCGAAAGCCGCATTTATGTATTCCACTGAGCCGCTCCCTACCTGAATGCCATGGATGTTCGGGTGTTCCCTTATGGCTTGTAGAAAAGCCTCCATTACCAGGATATAGATGGTGGGAGACAGGGGACATCCCTGACGTGTCCCATTTATGATCGGGAATGATGGTGAAAGAGTCCCGTTGACCCGTATGCGGGCACTCGGGTCTTTATATAGTGTCATAAAGGCTTGTTGGAACTGCTTAGGGATACCAAATTTACATAATACATTCCTCATGAAGAGCCAGATCACCCTGTCGAAGGCCTTCTCCGCATCTATGCTCAGCAAGACCAAAAGGGAGATGTTGCCTCACTGCCCACTGAATTGCTGTCACTATCCTACATGAATTATGGTTACCCTCCCTACCCGGTACGAAGCCTGCTTGGTCTGGGTGTATTAATCTGGGCAGTAACGCTTTCAGGCGATTTGCTAATAGTTTTGCCCAAACTTTTACATCTATGTTAAGAAGCGATATGGGTCTATAACTACCACATTGTTTGGGGTCTTTGCCTTGTTCCCCTACACTTAAATGGGGTAGGTTTAGACTATGGAGGAAGTCTGCATTCCGTGATTCCCCTTGTGGGCTGTGTAGTTCTCTGGGGTCACCAAGTCCATAGAGATCTTTATAAAACCTTTGGAATTCTTTAGCTATGTCCACCGTTTTGTGGACCTCTGAGCCCTTAGTCGTGTTAATGCTAGCAATGAAAGTGGCCTCTTTTTTCTGCTTTACCAGTTTAGCCATTAATTTTGTTTCCTTATCATCGTGTATCATCGAGTAAAAATGGAATTTCGAATATTGATACATTTTTGCATGGCTGATGTTTAAGTGGTTTTTAAGTTCCTTTCTCAGAGTCAGCAGTTCTTCTCTTGCTGCCAGCGCTTTAGATTTTTTATGGAGGGATTCTATAATTGTGATTTGTTTGAGGAGGGAGTTTAATGTTTTTTGTCTCTCTTTTTTAATTTTACACCCAAGAGCTATGAGCTCCCCCCTTTTTGTAGACTTATGGGCTTCCCACAACGTGGTGACTGGCATACCCTCTGTATAGTTATCCTGGAAAAATAGTTATAACTTCTGGTTTAAGGCTAACACTTCACTATCCTTGTCTAGAAGAGTTTCATTCAGTCTCCATTGCTTGGAGTGGGGGGGATAGGCTAGCAAATTGGCATGTGGTGGACATCGGTGCATGGTCGGACACTGATCGGCTCTATTACTGACCGTTCTACCATGTCTATGTGGTTGCTAGAGATAAAGATATAGTCTAGCCTCTTGAATGTGTTGTGTGATGCTTAGTAGTACGTGTAGTCACGTTCTTCTGGATGCATCAGGTGTCCACTAAATTAGCTTCAGCTAGATGTGCATTGATGCTTCCCAAGGCAGATTGGGTGAGCTGGGAGGAGCCCTCTGAAGCATCAAGACTTACGAATAGTGTGACATTTAAATCGCCTCCAACTAACCAGATCCCCTCTGCAAAGGTGGTCAGTAATCCATTTCTACTGACCCCTATTAGGGCTATATAGGCTAGCCAACGTGACCGGCTGGGTACCTATTTTCCCTTTAACAAATATAAATCAACCCTCTGAGTCTGATAGAGTAGAGACGACCACAAAGGGCACATGTTTAGAAATAGTGATACCCACACCTCTGGAGGCTTTTTCATGTGCACTGACAAACCAGTGTTGATACTGTGTCTTTGGGAGGTTGGGGACACGACCCAGTTTAAAATGTAATTCTTGGAGAAAACCTATGTCTGTATGCGATTTCTTCACTAAACCTGTGATCTTTTCTGAGGGGTATTGAAACCCCTAACATTAAAAGATGTACATTTGACTTGTGCTATCATGGCGTATATTCATAACGGTTATTAGACCATTGATGCGAGCATGTACTCTTGGCCAGGGAGAACAGGGGATAACATAACAACTAAACTGCCTATTAACATAGTGTGATGAGAGTTTCATCCACCATTGGTCATCCACCGTGGAATAAGGCAGACAGACCCCTGGTGGAGGTCTCATACCTCGTAGCTGCTGCCAGGGGGGCATCTCACAAGCCCTAACAGATGTGTGGGTAAGAGAGAGGGTGGTACGCTATTCCCCGATGCAACTCCTGCTTACATATTTAGAGATTTTAAATGCAAAGTCAGTGACATAACCATATGGGTTGTACCTCTGGAGATGGGCATCTCGAACTAACACCTCCAAACCAGAGATGGCAACCGTTAACATAACTTCATAGCTATAATGGGGTCAACATATACTTGCAAATGGATGAGATATCCGCAGTCCGACCTAGAATGTGTAAAAAGCATATTGCTCTTTACTTGGTGAATCTGTAATGCTGCGCTCCAGCAAGCTGGATTCAAGTGTCCCTGTTTTCAGAAGCGTGCTTCTTCCTCCTGGGTGCTTTATTCCATCTGTTGGCTGCGGGCAGGTCTGGGTTTACAGGGTCACAGGACGAGGAGCTCTCTCACATGCATCTGCCTTGGTGAACAGCCAGGCTCCGACCCCACCTTTGCATTTTCTGTGGTAGCCTCGGTCCCTATATAGGATCCGTAGCAACCACAGCAATAGGTCCTATGGAGCTCTACCTGTGATAGGGCTCCATATTAATGCAGCGGATCAACTATAGAATGCAATGTTAATTCATTTCAGTCTATAGTAGAAGTGATCTCATGATCACCTATTTAAGCCCCCTTTGGGGACTTTAAAAAAGTGAAAACCAAAGTAAAAAAAAAAAAGTAAAAAAAAAAAATAAATGTACAAAAAAATATTAAATGCAAATCACCTTCTTTCCCCATTTTAACCACCTCAGCCCCTATAGCTTAAACACCCTTAAAGACCAGGCCACTATTTACACTTCTGACCTACCCTACTTTCACCGTTTATTGCTCGGTCATGCAACTTACCACCCAAATTAATTTTACCTCCTTTTCTTCTCACTAATAGAGCTTTCATTTGGTGGTATTTCATTGCTGCTGACATTTTAACTTTTTTTGTTATTAATCGAAATTTAACGATTTTTTTTGCAAAAAAATGACATTTTTCACTTTCAGTTGTAAAATTTTGCAAAAAAAACGACATCCATATATAAATTTTGCTCTAAATTTATTGTTCTACATGTCTTTGATAAAAAAAAAATGTTTGGGTAAAAAAAAAAAAATGGTTTGGGTAAAAGTTATAGCGTTTTCAAACTATGGTACAAAAATGTGAATTTCCGCTTTTTGAAGCAGCTCTGACTTTCTGAGCACCTGTCATGTTTCCTGAGGTTCTACAATGCCCAGACAGTACAAACACCCCACAAATTACCCCATTTTGGAAAGTAGACACCCTAAGGTATTCGCTGATGGGCATAGTGAGTTCATAGAACTTTTTATTTTTTGTCACAAGTTAGCGGAAAATGATGATTTTTTTTTTTTCTTACAAAGTCTCATATTCCACTAACTTGTGACAAAAAATAAAAACTTCTATGAACTCATTATGCCCATCAGCGAATACCTTGGGGTGTCTTCTTTCCAAAATGGGGTCACTTGTGGGGTAGTTATACTGCCCTGGCATTCTAGGGGCCCAAATGTGTGGTAAGGAATTTGAAATCAAATTCTGTAAAAAATGGCCGGTGAAATCCGAAAGGTGCTCTTTGGAATGTGGGCCCCTTTGCCCACCTAGACTGCAAAAAACTGTCACACATGTGGTATCTCCGTACTCAGAAGAAGTTGGGGAATGTGTTTTGGGGTGTCTTTTTACATATACCCATGCTGGGTGAGAGAAATATCTTGGCAAAAGACAACTTTTCCCATTTTTTTATACAAAGTTGGCATTTGACCAAGATATTTCTCTCACCCAGCATGGGTATATGTAAAATGACACCCCAAAACACATTCCCCAACTTCTCCTGAGTACGGAGATACCACATGTATGACACTTTTTTGCAGCCTAGGTGGGCAAAGGGGCCCACATTCCAAAGAGCACCTTTCGGATTTCACCGGCCATTTTTTACAGATTTTGAATTCAAACTCCTTACCACACATTTGGGCCCCTAGAATGCCAGGGCAGTATAACTACCCCACAAGTGACCCCATTTTGGAAAGAAGACACCCCAAATGGCCGTGAGGGGCCGTGAGGGGCATGGCGAGTTCCTAGAATTTATTATTTTTTGTCACAAGTTAGTGGAAAATGATGTTTTTTTTTTGTTTTGTTTTTCTTACAAAGTCTCATATTCCACTAACTTGTGACAAAAAATAAAAAGTTCTATGAACTCACTATGCCCATCAGCGAATACCTTGGGGTGTCTTCTTTTCAAAATGGGGTTACTTGTGGGGTAGTTATACTGCCCTGGCATTCTAGGGGCCCAAATGTGTGGTAAGGAGTTTGAATTCAAAATCTGTAAAAAATGGCCGGTGAAATCCAAAAGGTGCTCTTTGGAATGTGGGCCCCTTTGCCCACCTAGGCTGTAAAAAAGTGTCACACATGTAGTATCTCCGTACTCAGGAGAAGTTGGGGAATGTGTTTTGGGGTGTCATTTTACATATACCCATGCTGGGTGAGATAAATATCTTGGCAAAAGACAACTTTTCCCATTTTTTTTATACAAAGTTGGCATTTGACCAAGATATTTCTCTCACCCAGCATGGGTATATGTAAAATGACACCCCAAAACACATTCCCCAACTTCTCCTGAGTACGGCGATACCACATGTGTGACACTTTTTTGCAGCCTAGATGCGCAAAGGGGCCCACATTCCTTTTAGGAGGGCATTTTTAGACCAGACTTCTTCTCACGCTTTGGGGCCCCTAAAATGCCAGGGCAGTATAAATACCCCACATGTGACCCCATTTTGGAAAGAAGACACCCCAAGGTATTCAATGAGGGGCATGGCGAGTTCCTAGAATTTATTTTTTTTGGCACAAGTTAGCGGAAATTGATTTTTTTTTTGTTTTTTTCGCACAAAGTCTCCCTTTCCGCTAACTTGGGACAAAAATTTCAATCTTTCATGGACTCAATATGCCCCTCAGCGAATACGGTGTCTTCTTTCCAAAATGGGGTCATTTGTGGGGTGTTTGTACTGCCCTGGCATTTGAGGGTCTCCGCAACCATTACATGTATGCCCAGCATTAGGAGTTTCTGCTATTCTCCTTATATTGAGCATACGGGTAATGAGATTTTTTTTTTCCGTTCAGCCTCTGGGCTGAAAGAAAAAATGAACGGCACAGATTTCTTCATTCGCATCGATCAATGTGGATGAAAAAATCTCTGCCAAAAAAAAAAAAATGGAGGGGAAAGGCATCTGCCAGGACATAGGAGCTCCGCCCAACATCCATACCCACTTAGCTCGTATGCCCTGGCAAACCCGATTTCTCCATTCACATCAATCGATGTGAATGAATAAATCATTACCGGGATTTTATTTATTTTTTTATATACAAAGTGTTTGCCAAAGTATATGAACACCGCCACCTCCTCAGCTCATATGCCTCGGCAAACGTATCTTTTACTGCAGAGGAGAAATCTCGTCATGCAGCGCCGCATACACCGACTTGTGTGTAATCTGACAGCAGCGCAATGCTTCTGTCCGAATGCACATCAGTGCTGCAGCTAGTCGATCGGTTGGTCCACCTGGAAGGTAAAAAAAACTAAACAAAAAAGAAAAAACCAGGCCGCAACGCAATAAATTTATTAACTTTATAATAACTTTTGAACATAACATATAAACTTTATTGAACTGAACGTTAACTTTTATACTTACCGGTGATTTATTTTTATTTTTATTTTTTTACCTTTATAGAACAAACCTCTCCTTCCCCATGGGACAATGTGCAAAGCGCAAATCGCCCAAAGATGTGGCGAAGTACATTATGCACTTTATCCCAGGTGAAAGGAGAGGTTTGCAGCAGCTGTGAGTGAATGGGCCCTAATAGCCCTGTGTGCCTGTCCTGGTGAGATGTGATCCCTATGCTAGGTGTACCTGTGTGTGGTACTTCCGGAAACACTCTCCTAAGCATAGGGCAGGGTGGTCAGGACAGTCAGGACAGAAATAGCGGGTGTCACGCCTTATTCCACTCCTGCTACAGACACGAAATTTTTTTCGGGGTGGCGGTTGGGTTGAGGTACCAGGAACGACACTGGGGAAATGTTGCTCGTGTAGACGGCTAACTACACTGGTGGTTGGGGCCAACGGAACCTCCTGGATACAGGAGGTTCTCGATGATCTCTTCCTGAAATTTGAGGAAGGATCGTGTTCTCCCAGCCTTACTGTAGAGAACAAAACTATTATACAGAGCCAATTGAATTAAATATACAGACACCTTCTTATACCAGTGTCTGGTGTGTCGGGAAACTAAATAGGGAGCCAACATCTGGTCATTGAAGTCCACCCCTCCCATGAGCGCATTATAGTCGTGGACTGAGAGGGGCTTTTCAATGACACGGGTTGCCCTTTCAATTTGGATTGTCGTGTCTGCGTGAATGTAGGAGAGCATGTAAACGTCATGCTTGTCTCTCCTTTTCACCACGAGCAGTTCTTCGTTACACAAGGCAGCCCTCTCCCCCCTTGCAAGACGGGTGGTAACGAGCCGTTGGGGGAAGCCCACGCGACTAGTTCGCGCGGTGCCACAGGCGCAAATCTGTTCTAGAAACAAATGCCTAAAGAGGGCCACACTTGTGTAAAAATTGTCCACATAAAGGCGGTACCCCTTGCCGAATAAGGGTGACACCAAGTCCCAGACTGTCTTCCCACTGCTCCCCAGGTAGTCAGGGCAACCGACCGGCTCCAGGGTCTGATCTTTTCCCTCATAGATCCGAAATTTGTGGGTATAGCCTGTGGCCCTTTCACAGAGCTTATACAATTTGACCCCATACCGGGCACGCTTGCTTGGGATGTATTGTTTGAAGCCAAGGCGCCCGGTAAAATGTATTAGGGACTCGTCTACGCATATGTTTTGCTCTGGGGTATACAAATCTGCAAATTTCTGGTTGAAATGGTCTATGAGGGGCCGAATTTTGTGGAGCCGGTCAAAAGCTGGGTGGCCTCTGGGACGGGAGGTGGTGTTGTCGCTAAAATGCAGGAAACGCAGGATGGTCTCAAATCGTGTCCTGGACATAGCAGCAGAGAACATGGGCATGTGATGAATTGGGTTCGTGGACCAATATGACCGCAATTCATGCTTTTTAGTTAGACCCATGTTGAGGAGAAGGCCCAGAAAAATTTTAAGTTCGGAAACTTAAACGGACTGGTTTCCACCGGAAAGGCTGGGCATAATAGCTTCCCGGGTTGGCGGTTATAAATTGTGTGGCATACCGATTTGTTTCTGCCACGACTAAGTCCAAGAGCTCCGCAGTCAAGAACAGCTCAAAAAATCCCAGGGCCGAACCGATCTGAGCCGTCTCAACCCGAACTCCAGACTGGGCGGTGAAAGGGGGAACTAATGGTGCGGCTGAAGTTGGTGACTGCCAATCAGGGTTTGCCAGCACCTCAGGGATTCTAGGGGCTCTACGGGCCTGTCTGTGCGGTGGCTGCGACGGGGTAACTACTGCACGTGCCACCGTACCAGCTTCAACTGCCCTTCTGGTGCTCGCTACTTCACCATGTTGTACGGCAGTGCTGGTACTAGGTCCAGGAAGGGCTGCGCTGCTGGTGTATGCCTCACCACGTGATCCGACAGCGCCAGCCCCACTCTGCTGCTCTTGAAGCGGATCCTGCTCAACCTGTGGTCTAGCGACACGGGGCCGGGTACGCCTGGTTCTATCAGGGACCTCCACCTCCTCGTCCGAACTTTGGGTCAGAGAGCCACTGCTTTCTACAGGTTCATATTCTGACCAGCTAGATTCGTCAGATGAGGGTTCCCATTCCTCATCCGACTGGGTCAGAATCCTGTAGGCCTCTTCAGAAGAATACCCCCTGTTTGACATTTGGACTACTAAATTTAGGGGTATTCCCTGAGACTACCCAAGAAAAAAAGCAAGCCTGTCTTACAAAGGGGAGGCTAGCGAAGTACCGGAGGCTGCTGCGGTTGATAAAAAATATCAAAACTGATTTTTTTATCGCCGCAGTGCGTGTAAAGTGAGTGTGCAGTGATCAAAAAAAATAAATTTTTTGTCACTGCGGTGGGGCGGGCGTGGGTGAGCGCACGTGTGGGCGACCGATCAGGCCTGATCGGGCAAACACTGCGTTTTGGGTGGAGGGCGAGCTAAGGTGACACTAATACAATTATAGATCTGACCGTGATCAGTTTTGATCACTTACAGATACTATAAAAGTACAAATGCTGATTAGTGATACGCTAATCAGCGAATAAAAGTGACTGCGGTACGGTGCGGTGGGCGCTAACTGATCCCTAAACTACCTAACCAAGGGGCGTAAACTAATCCTAAAACCTAACAGCCAATACTAGTGAAAAAAAAAAGTGACAGTTTACACTGATCACTTTTTGTCTTTCACTAAGTGATTGACAGGGGGCGATCAAGGGGTTAATTTGGATGATGGGGGTGATGGAAGGTGATCTGGGGCTAAGGACAGTGTTTGGTGGGTACTCACAGTTCAGTCTGCTCCTCTGCTGGATCCAACCGACGAAAAGGACCAGCAGAGGAGCAGAGAAGCCATATAACAGATCATATTTACTAATATGATCTGTTATATGGCTTGTGATTCGGTTTTTAAAAAATCAGCAACCTGCTAGCAACGATCATTGGCTGGCAGGTTGCTGATGCAATACTCCTCAAACTTTTGCCGGCCCGCGATGCGCATGCGCGGGCCGGCTGTGACCGAAATCTCGCGTCTCGCGAGAGGACGCGCCGGCGCGTCCAGGAGGAATGAATCAACCACCTCCAGGACGCGTCGCTGCGTTCGGCGGTCCGGAGGTGGTTAAAAATAAATAAATGGACTGCTGCATCCCGTAACACCCATACTATTAAAATAGAAATGTATTTATTCCTTACAGTAAACACTTTAACTGTAAAAAAAAAAACTAAACAAACAAAATGGCCAATTCAGACTACTTTCACACTTGCGGCATCAGGGTCTCGGCTTGTTTGCCGTGCTGCAGCCGGACCTCCGCCCCGCCCCTATTATAGTGAATGGGGCCGGAGCGGACTTCCGGCGGCACAGTGGGCTAGCGTTAACATGGAATCGGCAATCAGGAACTGCCGCAAGTGTGAAAGTAGCCTCAGCGTTTTTTGTTGCTTCAGCCCCCCTCCCGACAAAAAATTCAAATAAAAAGGGATCAAAAGTCATACACACTACAGATCACTACACAAAACATGAGACCTCACACAGCTACATAGATGTAAATATAAAAAAAGTTATTGGGGTCAGATTATGGTGTTGTAAATAAAAAAATGATTTTTAAAAAGTATTAAAACAGACGAAAAAAAACTATAAAAATGTGGTATCGCTATAATTGTAATGGCCTGCAAAACGGAGTGAACATATAATTTTTATGGCATAGGGAATATTGCAAAAATAAAACCCATAAAACTGGTAGAATTGCATTTTTTTTTCAATTCCACCCTATTTGAAATTTGTTTACAGCATCCCAATACATTGTATGCAATATTAAATAGTGCCATTAGAAAGTTAAACGTATGCCTCAAAAAATTTGCCCCTAAACATTTATGTGAATGGAAAAATAAAAAAAAACTTATAGCTCTGTGAAGACAGGGAGTAAAAAAACAAAACAATAAATCGAAAAATCGTTCGGAAATGAAGGGGTTAACAGTACAGTGTTCCATGGGCAGAATAAATGTTCATATTCACATTACTCCTGATGATAAAAGCTCCACAAAAAGTCTGTTTATCCTGCTGTCCCTGGCCTCTACCCAGATCAGTCAGCTAGGGGCATAGCTAAAGGCCCATGCGACCTGGTGCAAGAGTTCAGCTTGGGCCCCCTTCCCTCAGTGCTTTGTGAGGGGCAGGTTTGCACCTAGCCTTTCCACTGCCTGAAGCAGAAATTGAAGCAGAACCCCCCCCCCCCTTCCCCACCATGCCAAATTCTCAGCCTAACCCCTTCCCTACAGCCCTACTGTTAAAGACATACTTGGAAAACATTACCTACAGCCCTACAAAACATCCAGGGAAACACGGAACCATTTACCACTTACATCCAGCGATGTCTACTCTCATGTTCTCTTTCCTCATCTTCTCCATTCAGACCAGACTGCCATGATGATTTATTTCAGCCATTTCTCGTCTCTGCAGAGTTTGACAAAAATACATATTTTTCCATCATCCTCCCACCTTATTAACACCCCAATACTTTGGCCACGGTGCTCTCCAATACTATACTGCAGGAACAGATAATCCCCCTGAAAATACTAGTACCACACAGACAGTGTTCCCTTCAATAATTGCTGGCACACAATGCCCTAAAAAATAACTGTGCCCAGCAAATAGTGTCCCTGACAGTAATAGTACCGTAAACATAATGTCCCGCAAAAATAATTATGCTAAGCTAAAACTGTGCCGTGGTGACCCCCACAGTAAAAGTGCCCCTCAAAGTCCCACCAATAAAAAAAAATGATCTGCCAGAGTGCACTTAGTGTTAACAGTGCCACAAATAGTAATAATGCCCCCATTGTACCCATACAAGTAATCATGTTCCCCATAGTCCTGCAGTAGTAATAATTCTCCTTATAATGCCGCCTAATGCGTGCCACTACAAAAATACCCCCTTATAATGGGTGCAAATACTAAAACGCCCCCTTTATAATGTGTGCCAATAAAAAAAAAAATACCCTCTTATAATGAGCACTAGTACAAAAAATACCCCCTTATAATGTGCGTGAGTACACGAAATACCCCCTTATGTTTCATATCAGACTCTCATATCTAAACCCAATATCACACCTCAAATCAGAACCCAAGTCAGACCCTCAGATCAGACCTCAAATCAGAACCCCATATCAGACCTCATATGAGAGCCCCCATCAGACCTCCTTGCTAGACCCTCCATATCAGACCTCAGATCAGAGCCCCTTTAGACCTCCATGTTAGACTCCCATATGAGACCCCCTTTAGATCTCCATGTCAGACCCTCCAGATATCAGACTTCAGATCAGAGCCCCTTTAGACATTCCTGTCAGATTCCCATTTCAGACCTCAGATCAGACCCCCTTTAGACCTCCATATCAAATTTTGGGAAATCACGGCACTCGAATTGTTTGCAAGTGAACAGTATTTTACTCTATTCTTAAAGTGCACATATGTAAATTACGTCCAACGTTTCAGTTTGTCCCGGACCTTGTTCACGGCCAGTGCAGCTTGGAGAAATAAGAGTATGGAATGGCTGTGAACCCCCTGTCACCTCATCCCACATTTGAAGCCCCTGAGATGCACCCCTACAGTAAAAACTCAAAAAAGGGACCACATTTTGGAAACTACAGGATAAGGTGCCAGTTTTATTGGTACTATTTTGGGGTACATATGAATTTTAATTGCTCTATATAAAAAATTTTGTGAGGCAAGGTAACCAAAAAATTGATGTTTTGGCACAGTTTTTATTTTTTATTTTTAACAACATTCATCTTACAGGTTAGATCATGCACTATTTATATAGAGCAGGTTGTTACGGACGCAATTATATCAAATATGTCTACTTTCTATGATGTTTGTTTCAGTTTTACATAATAAAGCATTTTTGAAAACAAAAATTTGGTTTTTGTATCTCCATTTTCTGAATGCCCTATTTTTTTTTATTTTTCTGCCAATAGTGAAGGGGCTGGTTTTTTGCAGGAAGAGTTGACGTTTTTATTGGTACCATTATGATTTTTTGATCATTCATTATTACACTTTATGGGGCAAGGTGACCAAAAAATTGGTTGTTTTGGCGTAGTTTTTATTTATTTTTACAGTGTTTACCTGAGGGATTAGGTCATGTGATCTTTTTATAGATCAGATCGTTATGGATGTGGTAATACCTTAGGCCTCTTTCACACTTGCGTTGTCCGGATCCGGCGTGTACTCCACTTGCCGGAATTACACTCCGGATCCGGAAAAACGCAAGTGTACTGAAAGCATTTGAAGACGGAACCGTCTTCCAAATGCTTTCAGTGTTACTATGGCACCCAGGACGCTATTAAAGTCCTGGTTGCCATAGTAGGAGCGGGGAGCGGGGGAGCGGTATACTTACAGTCCGTGCGGCTCCCGGGGCGCTCCAGAATGACGTCAGAGCGCCCCATGCGCATGGATGACGTGATCCATGCGATCACGTGATCCATGCGCTTGGGGCGCCCTGACGTCACTCTGGAGCGCCCGGGGAGCCGCACGGACGGTAAGTACACTGCTCCCCCGCTCCCCGCTACACTTACCATGGCTGTCAGGACTTTAGCGTCCCGGCAGCCATGGTAACCACTCTGAAAAAGCTAAATGTCGGCTCCGGCAATGCGCCGAAACGACGTTTAGCTTAAGGCCGGATCCGGATCAATGCCTTCCAATGGGCATTAATTCCGGATCCGGCCTTGCGGCAAGTCTTCCGGATTTTTGGCCGGAGCAAAAAGCGCAGCATGCTGCGGTATTTTCTCCGGCCAACAAACGTTCCGTACCGGAACTGAAGACATCCTGATGCATCCTGAACGGATTACTCTCCATTCAGAATGCATTAGGATAATCCTGATCAGGATTCTTCCGGCATAGAGCCCCGACGACGGAACTCTATGCCGGAAGACAATAACGCAGGTGTGAAAGAGCCCTAATATGTCTACTTTTTCTTATTTATTTAAGTTTTACACAATAGCATTTTTGAAACCGAAATAATTATATTTTAGTGTATCCATAGTCTGAGAGCCATAGCTTTTTTATTTTTTGACCGATTCTCTAAGGTAGGGTCTTATTTTTTGTGGAATGAGGTGACGGTCTGATTGGTAATATTTTGGGGGGCATACGCCTTTTTTATCACTTGCTGTTGCAATTTTTGTGATGTAATGTGACAAAAATGGCTTTTATTTTTACACAGTTTTTTTTTACGGTGTTCACCTGAGGGGTTAGGTCATGTGATATTTTTATAGAGCTGGTTGTTACGGACGTGGCGATACCTAATATGTATATTTTTTATGTATTTCACTTTAGCACAACAATAGCAGTTTTGAAACAAAAAAAATTATGTTTTAGAGTCTACATGTTCTGAGAGCTATAGTTTTTTTATTTTTTTGGGCGATTGTCTTAGGTAGGGGCACATTTTTTGCGGGATGAGGTGACGGTTTTATTGATACCATTTTGTGGGACATACTCCTTTTTGATCGCTTGGTGTTGCACTTTTTGTGATGTAAGGTGACAAAAATGGCTTTTTTTGGTATTTATCGGACAGGGTGGATCATGTCATATATTTATAGAGCTAGTCATTATGTGTTTTTTTTCTGTCTTTTATTATAAAATAAGGGGAAAGGGGCTTTTTTTCCTTTTTTTACTTTATTAATTTTATTAAAAACACTTTTTTTGAACTTTTTTTTCTTTACTTTATTTCTGATGTTTACTTTTGGGGGTCTGATCCCCTATGCAATGCATTATAATACATCTGTATTGTAATGAATTGCCTGTTAGTGTATGACACTGAGTCATACACTAACAGGTTGCCTAGGAGACCCAGCCTGAGGCTGGATCTCCTCGGCACCTGTAGAAGGCAGTTCCCGATGCCGTGCAAGGCAGTGGGCAGCCTCTGCATGGCATCGGGCTGCCTTGTCAAGCATCGGGTCCCCGCCACAGCAGCGCGGGGACTTGATGCGATCACTCACCCGACACAAACCCCTTCTATGTCGCGGTAAGCGCAGACCGCCCCATAGAAGGGGTTAATCCGCTGGCATCGGCTTTTACAGTGATGCCGGCGGATACAGCAGGGGCCCGTCTACCAGGGACTGCCGGGCCCCTGCAGTGATCGCGCACGCACACCGATACGGTGCCCGCGCGATCACCATGACATACTATTTTGTCAAAGTGCGGGAATGCAGTGGTTCCCATGACGTAGTAGTACATGATGGGTCGGGAAGGGGTTAAATAAAGCACGCAAAATCAATATATTCATTAAGACCACAAGGGGTAATGGTGTTCAACCTATATGTCCATCTAGCTTCTTTCTGTTTCAAAATGGTGTCAAGATCTCCACCTCTAATATAGGGTTGTTTCTTTACCAAAATTTTGATTTGGTTTTGATACCATGAAAAAGTATTGGGATACTCGATTTTATGGAAGGTCTGGCTCATAATCGAACAGTCCGATCCTATTTTTTGGGGGGACAAGGTGACTAAAAAATGTCGAATCGCGCAGTTTTTATTTTTTTTCTGTTTTGGCGTTCACCGCATAGGAGATTTTTTTTATATTTTAATAGTTTTGACTTTTCGGACGTGGCAATATGTAATATGTTTATTTTTTGTTTATATATTTTATATGTAAAATTGGGAAGGGGGGTGATTTATACTTAATATTTTGGTGTTTTTTTTTAACTTATTTTTTTTTAATTTTTTTTTTTATTTAACAATTTCCTCCCTTAGGGGCTTAGGGATCTCAAAATCCTCATCCCTTGTACAGTTCCTCCGTATTCTGATGAAAACTCAAATTATTTTTTGATCACTCAATATTAACAGTAACCAGTAAATGGCTCGTCTGGCACTGCTTTTATTCATTTATTTTTTATGGCATTCACTTGACAGGAGATATCATGTGATATTTTTATTGAGCCAGTTGTTACGGATGCAACGATACCAAATATGTTTTGTATGGGGGCTTGCTTTTCTGTGGGAAGAGTTGATGTTTTTATTGGTACCATTTTGGGGTTCATATGATTTTTTGATCGCTCAATATTATACTTTTTGGGGCAAGGTGACCAAAAAATGGCTGTTTTGGCACAGTTCTTATTATTTTTTACGGCGTTCACCTGAGGGGGTAGATCATGTAATATTTTTATTGAGCAGGTTGTTACGTACACAGTGATACCAAATATGTCTATTTTTTATTTGTTTCAGTATTACATAATAAAATAGTTTTTGGAAAAAACTATTATTGGGGTCATTTATCAAACTGGTGTAAAGTAGTACTGGCTTAGTTGCTCATAGCAACGGAGCTATCAAGAATGAAAGGTGGAATCTGATTGGTTGCATTGGGCAACTAAGGCTTATTGCACACGAACGCCGTATTGCGGACCGCATTTGTGGATCCGCAATACACGGACACCGTTCCGTGTGCATTTCGCATCATGGATGTGGACCCATTCACTTCAATGGGTCTGCAAATCCGGAGATGCGGAATGGTGCGGAACGGAAGCCTGGAACGGAACCCTACGGAAGTACTTCCGTTCCGCAAAAAGATAGAACATGTCCTATCTTTTTGCGGAACGTGAATGTGTCCGCGATCCGCTGCGGCTGCCCAACTGTGGGTGTTCGTGCGTTGCGGCCTGCAGGATGGCCACGGGGCGCACACGTTGGTATTCAAGAGGCCTAAACCATTTCTACTTTACACCAGTTTGATAAATGACCCTATTTGTTTTTGTGTTGCCATTTTCTGAAAGCCATATTTTTTTTATTTTTCTGCTGATCATCTTGTGTGGGAGTTCGTTTTTTTTTTCAATTAAAGTGTTTATTGGGGTTTTTACAATTTTTGAGTAGAAAATTGCACAAGGGGCAAAAATATGTTAAAATCGCATATGTAACTAAAAGTACAACTCGAAGCAGTTAAAAAATAACATGACATTAAAGTTCGAAAGAGAAAGGATTATGTTACGAAATGATAGTGTCACGGCGGGGAGTGGGGAAAACCCCCCACCGTGCAATGACAGTGGCTGCAACGCCAGATAGCAGGGAACAGGGCGCAGGTCACCTCCTAGTGCAACCCTGAACTCTCCCTAGACTCCTAACGCATGAGCCGCCTCAGAAGGTAAGGGGGTTCATGCTCACCAACCTTTGACCCTGCTATCCCTGCAAAGCCCTAGGCCTTATGACAGGGCAGAGACCACCCATTCATCCTACACCACGGATGAATGGTGTCTCCAGAGGCCCAGTGGCAAAAAGGATGCAAGACCATGGGCTAAACAGTACGGCAGGTAAGTAACAGCAACATAACAATGCTATCACACTTACCTGCCGCAGCCGTAATGAAAGGGGGCTCCAAGCTGGCAAACCAACAGTCTAGTCTTCGCTTAAACCCCTCCGGGAAAGCACACCCCTTCCGGAGCAACATACCACAATCAAACCTCCAAGCAAAACCCACACCATAACTACATACACCAGGTGGGGGGAGGAATGACAGAAACACACCGGAGGGGACAACAGACAGAGCAAGGTAAACAAAATAACAAATAGGGATATCTCACAGACATAACCATTCAGCCAGGGAGCAAAGCTCCTACACAGACTGAAGCAAAATCAAACTGACCTTCAGGCTCCACCACACCAACATATAAGGAGGCCTGAGGTCACACCCACCACACCTACCAAGCACACCTTAACCCCGTGCACAGCAAAGCAGGGAAAGGAAACATCCTTAAAGGGAAAGCGCACACACATGCACATCAACAAGTTGCCACCGGCAACCAGCATACGCAGCGAAAGTGTCACGGCACACACCAAAGGCCATGACATTCCCACCCCTCAAAGCCCCCCCCAACAAAAAAAAAGGGGAAGTTGGTGGGGCACAACAAACAATGGGAGGGGGGGTGGGAAATGAAAGGTCAGTGTCAGCATGTCCCTCCTAGACTGCCGCCAGCAAGCCAGGACCATCACCTAGATCCCTGGCCGCCGGCCAGCAAAGCAGTCTGAAGGACATACTGGACACTGCGTCCGACTCAAAACACGCTCCCACTCCAGGTCGCTGCCAGCAGCCACTCCCCAACCAGCACACAGCCGGAACACCAAAGGAATGCTGCCAGCAGACGACCAGAGATAGGAACAAAGAGAGGGACGAGGGGGCACCAACACAAATAACGGTAAAAACGAATGGCGGGGAAAAAGCCATTCACCGCACCATAAACGGTGAACCCCCATAACGCTCTCCCTCCGGAGAACGCGCATGTATGCCCAAAACGGCAGGCCATACATGCTGCATCCTCTTTCGAAGGCACCGCGACTGCGGAGCCGTTATTTGTTATTATGTCACCGCGGGGAGTAGGGAAAACCCCCCACCATGCAATGACAGTGGCTGCCATGCCAGATAGCAGGGAACAGGGAGCAGGTCACCTCCTAGTGCAACCCTGAACTCTCCCTAGACTCCTAACGCATGAGCCATCTCAGATGGTAAGGAGGCTCATGCTCACCAACCTTTGACCCTGCTATCCCTGCAAAGCCCTAGGCCTTATGACAGGGCAGAGACCACCCATTCATCCTACACCACGGATGAATGGTGTCTCCAGAGGCCCAGTGGCAAAAAGGATGCAAGACCATGGGCTAAACAGTACGGCAGGTAAGTAACAGCAACATAACAATGCTATCCACACTTACCTGCCACAGCCGTGATGAAAGGGGGATCCAAGCTGTAAAACCCACAGTCTAGTCTTCGCTTAAACCCCTCCGGGAAAGCACGCCCCTTCCGGAGCAACATACCACAATCAAACCTCCAAGCAAAACCCACACCATAACTACATACACCAGGTGGGGGGAGGAATGACAGAAACACACCGGAGGGGACAACAGACAGAGCAAGGTAAACAAAATAACAAATAGGGATCGCTCACATAGACATAATCATTCAGCCAGGGAGCAAAGCTCCTACACAGACTGAAGCAAAATCAAACTGACCTTCAGGCTCCACCACACCAACATATAAGGAGGCCTGAGGTCACACCCACAACACCTACCAAGCACACCTTAACCCCGTGCACACCAAAGCAGGGAAAGGAAACATCCTTAAAGGGAAAGTGCACACACATGCATATCAACAAGTTGCCACCGACAACCAGAATGCGCGGCGAAAGTGTCACGGCACACACCAAAGGCTGTGACAGATAGCATATATGTAAATTTGCCAGTCGAATAGCATCAAAACTCTGCAATACTGATGTATATGTAAAAACAGTTTGAAACACCATTTCAAAATCAACACTGTAAAATACGTCTGCTCTCCTAATAAGGATAGGGGGTGATCAGTAATGGGAGTGAAGGGTCCCTGCGTGTCTATGAGAGAAAGTTCCGGGCTGATAACCCCAAAAATGGCAAATGTATGATTGGAAGTGAAAGAAAGAGCAGGCCGCACAGTCTTCCAAACACTCCGCAGCCAAGGGAGAGAAGTCAACGCAAAGGGCGATAAGTCCCTTGCTATATTAACCCATGCTTTCTGAGAACAAAGATGAAACATGTCCAAAAGCCGGGAGTATGCTGTAAAGTAGTAGTATAGTCTGCAGTCCAGGAGAACAACCCCATCCACATCCTTAGCGCGAGTCAAAATTTCCCAGCGTATTTGTGGTATACCAGGGAACCATACAAACTTTAAGAAACATTTACGAACCTGGGTCCATAATGAGAGGGGGATCCGGATGGGGATGGTCTGCAGGAGATAAAGAAGTCTGGGCAAAAGATTCATTTTTAAAATGCTAAATTTAAATTTTTCCGGTGCCAGGACTCCAGATCTTTTTGGAATCGAACCAGGAGTGGGGCAAAATTATCCTTAAAGTGAACCTGTCACCATAAAAATGGCTTATTAAGCTGTTCAGAGTACCTTATAGTGCTACATAGTAGTGTCCTATTGCACTTTTTCTTCGTTTTCCAGCATTTAGCCTCATTGAGAAATCGATGTTTTATTCAGCTGCTGCCCCGTGCTTCAAGTCAGGCTTAAAGTCAAGGGGGCAGCGGCCTAGTCGTCTCCAATCCTGCTCTCCCCGCCTCCCGCCGCCTTGATTGACACGCCGCATCTCAGTGCCGGGACCGCGCTCTCAGCCAGCATGCGCAGTAAAGGGCTTCTGTAGCGCGATCCCGGCTCCGGCTCGTACACTCAGCCGGCTTCAGTCTCGCTACAGCGCATGCGCCCGCTCTGTATGCGCAGGTAGAGAAGATGCCGGGCGCGGGTGCGAGTATGTAAGGCTGGCGGGCGCATGCGCTGTAGTGAGACTGAAGCTGGCTGAGTGTACGAGCCGGACCCGGGATCGCGCTACAGCAGCCCTTTACTGCGCATGCGGGCTGAGAGTGCGGTCCCAGCACTGAGATGCGGCGTGTCAATGAAGGCGGCGGGAGTCGGGGAGAGCAGGATTGGAGACGACTAGGCCGCTGCCCCCTTGACTTCAAGCCTGACTTGAAGCACGGGGCAGCAGCTGAAGAAAACATCGATTTCTCAATGAGGCTAAATGCTGGAAACTGAAGAAAAAGTGCAATAGGACACTACTATGTAGCACTATCGCTTATTAAGCTGTTCAGAGTACCTTATAGTGCTACATAGTAGTGTCCTATTGCACTTTTTCTTCGTTTTCCAGCATTTAGCCTCATTGAGAAATCGATGTTTTCTTCAGCTGCTGCCCCGTGCAGCTGAAGAAAACATTGATTTCTCAATGAGGCTAAATGCTGGAAAACGAAGAAAAAGTGCAATAGGACACTACTATGTAGTACTATAAGGTACTCTGAACAGCTTAATAAGCGATTTTTTGGTGACAGGTTCCCTTTAAACAGATGTGATAAAGTAGGACCTATATTAATCCCTAGATAAGTAATGCCTTTCGTGGGCCAGGAGAAAGCAAAGGAGGCCTTAAGTGAAGCAACCAAGTCCTGTCCTAAAGAGACATTCAGGGCATGGGATTTGGACATGTTGATCTTAAAATTAGACCACGCCCCAAATCGAGACAACTCTGACTGTAGACACGGAAGGGAGATACGGGGGTTGGTAATATTTAACAATAGGTCATCCGCAAAGGCCGCACATTTATACTCCTGATTACCTATATGAAAGCCCTGGATATCGGGGTTATCACGTATTGCAGACATTAGATGTTCCATAACCAGAACATATAATAAGGGAGACAATGGGCAACCTTGGCGGGTGCCATTATGGATGGAAAAGGGGGAAGAGAGGGTGCCATTAATTTTTATCCTCGCCGAAGGAGCTTGCTATAAGTTAAGTATCTTAGACATGAGCCAGGGTAGAGCGTAAAGAGGGCCATGAGATGCCATCAAAAGCCTTCTCTGCATCAAGAGATAAGACCATGAGGGGTATATTTTGAGTCTTAGCATAATGAATAATGTCCAGTGTCTTGAGGGTGTTGTCCCTGGCCTCCCTTCCCGGCACAAACCCCACCTGGTCTGAGTGAACCAAGGATGTCAAAAATGCCTTCAGGCGATTTGCCAAGAGTTTAGCATATATTTTAAGATCCACATTTAAAAGAGAAATCGGGCAATAACTCGCACACACACCTGGGGGTCCTTATCAGGTTTGGGAATGACTGCTATGTAAGCTGCAGTGGACTGTGACGGAAAGGGAAGCCCAGACAACGTGTTGAAGACCTGGAGGAGGAAGGGAGTTACCTTTTCTGAAAATACTTTGTAGAACCTCGCCGTAAACCCATCCGGGCCCGGACTTTTACCCCCTGGAAGAGATTTAAATACGTCCTGAAGCTCACCAACAGTGAAGGGAGTTTTGAGGCTGGCCGATTGCTCCATTGTCAGCTGAGCGGCAGAAGATTGAGGCAAGTCCGACTCAGACGGCGTCGGCAAGTCATACAGAGCAGAATAAAAAAAGTGGAAAGTGGATGCAATATCTGGAGTAGTATGTAACGGTAGACCCTGTGGAGTCTTAATGACCGGGATGTGAGAAGATGCCATTTGACCCCTAAGGGCTCTGGCCAACAAGCACCCACTTTTGTTGCCAAATTCATAGAAATAGTAAGCATTTAGCCTCTAGACGAGCATCCTGAAGATCTCGTAAAACCACCAAAGTGCACGCCTGTGAGCCAGCTCCAAGGAGGAGACTTTTTGTAGGGCGATAGAAAGATTATGAGCCTTCTCCCCCTTGATGCGGGTCCCATGTTTGACCAGAATGCCCCGTATCACGCATTTAAGAGCCTTCCATTGCATAGGCAAAGGGGTGGCGTCTGTCAGGTGGTCAGACAAAAAAATCTGTGATTGTCTAAGAAACCTCGGCGACACAGACTGAATCAAGAAGGAGAGACTCATTAAGCTTCCATGACCACTCAGTTTTACACAGAAAAGGAAGTTGTAGCGAACAAAAGACTGGGACGTGATCTGACCACAGAATGGAGCCTATATGAGTAGATTCCAACCAAGTGAGAGCCTGATGTTGGATCAGAATGTAATCGATACGACTATAGGAAGAGTGCGGCGAGGAGTAAAAAGTGTAGTCCCTGTCTGCAGGGTGTTGTATACGCCAGGGATCACTAAGTTGTAATTGAAGGAAGGCTTTCTTAACTTTCTTTATTGCCTGGTAAGAAATGGTAGCACGTCCCGAGGAGTTATCTAGAGTAGGGTCGAGAGTAAGATTCAAGTCTCGACATAAGATAACTGTGCCTCTCAGCTTAGGGAGGACCTTGTCAACCAAGTCAACTAAGAAGGTAACCTGATTTTGATTAGGGGCATAGATATTGAAGAAAGTGAACTCCCGGCCTCCAATACCTATGGAGAGGATCAGATACCTGGCATCTGGATCGACCACACAGTCCAGCAATTGATAAGTCAAGGATTTGTAAATTGCTATGGGAACTCCCTTAAACCTGTTGTGTTTATTATTAGCGACATGCCAAGTTGTGTAGTGACGATGCCGGACGCCAGGAGCAGACCCCTCCTTAAAGTGCGTTTCCTGAAAGCAAGTAATATGTACCTTTCGTCGATGAAAGTGATGAAGAACTTGATGTCGTTTCTGAGGTGAGTTAAGGCCCTTCGCATTGAATGACGCAATATTAAGTGACGTCATCTCAGGAGTCGCACACGGAGAATGTAAGAAAGAGAGCAGTGACGAGAGAAGATGAAAAGAGAGGAGGAGGGAAAGTGGGAGGAGGGGGAGAGGGAAGGGAGAAAAAGCTAAATAAAAAACGGAATGAAGAGACCACTTGGTCCTAGGGGACGGTCACTCAGGAGAGAAATCCTCCCAAGAAAGTGTCCCAGACTATGTGGGTAAAGTGACAGTCAGGAAAAGGAGGTCCACCTGTCACCTCTAAAGACAAATCTAACTACTGTAGATCATTATGGAACAGCGTCACCTGTGACATAAGACTGAAAAGAAAAACCTGCTGGGCATCAGCAAATGGGGAAAGAAACAACTTAAAGTGCATAACATCTCCAAAGTGTCCTCAGGTCCGGGCAGACGCCTGGGAATTCCGCAATGGACCATTGGATCGTTGTCAGCGTCTACTAAGTGATCGGGACGGAGAGCCCCGGGTGCTTCTTGCAGAAGCTTGTGAATTTGAGAGTGTTTGCTGAGGAGTAGAGTTAGGAGGAATGAAGGTGGGCCACGGGTCAATGTCCACGAATGGTAGGTGGAGGCTATGGAGGAATCCAGGGAGGTCTTCGCTGCAGCGAAGAGAAGCTGATTGACCTTTATTACCCGCTATCAAAGCAAAAGGAAAGCCCCAGCGTTAAGGTATTCTTCGGTCCCGCAGTAGAGCAAGGAGAGGTTTCAATGCTGCTTATTGGGCAAGCGTGTAGCGGGAGAAGTATTGTAGGATCATGATGGGCGATCCTTTAAACGACAGAGACTGCCGTTGTCTGGGTTTGAAGAGTATCTATTCTTTAACGGCATAAAAATGGATCCTACAGATAACATCTCTGGGCCTGGAGCCCTCAGGTGCTGGTGGTCGGAGTGCCTGGTGTGCCCTGCTAATTTCAAAGGGAGTGGCCCTGCGGCGCTCCAGTAGGTTATTGAATATTGATAAGATGGTGGGAAGAAGGTCAGCTGTAGAAACAGATTTTGGGAAACCTCTAATGCGAAGATTGTTGCGTCTTCCACGGTTCTCCAAGTCATCTAGGTGTTGTTGAAGAGCATGAATTTGCATCCCTTGGGCCTTGGTGACATCCTGAAGAGCTTTCACTTCAGCAAACACTGTTGTATGGTCTAGAGCCATGGAGTCCACTAGTTCGTTGAGAGTAGATAGATCTGTGCGGAACTGAGCGAATTCCTGTTTGCATTCTTGTAAAATATTAGCCGCAAAGTTAGAAAAGTCCTCTTTAGAGGGTAAGGAGCAAAGAAGAGAACGTACATCCGCTATAATCTATGGTCTGGAGTCTTCATCAGGTGTTGTGGAAGCTGACCTTTGCTGCGCCGGCAAGTGGTTTGTATGGATTTGAGAATAAGGGTTAATGTGGGGAGCTGTTTTAGTGACTTTCTAATTTCCTCTGTACACTTGTGTTATGCTTGGCGTACTCTTTGTTAAATGGTTAATTGCGTCTATTCACAGTGTGGTATTTATTATTCGTCTTTTTAAGTTGTTAAGTACTGTCCAATTAGGATATTAGTTGTTATTAGCAGTCATTAGAGGTATGTCCGTTGCTATACCACTGAGGAAGAAACTTTAGTGTTTCGAAACGCGTCTGGTTTATCAAAGGGCAGTGTGAATATCGATCTACAGTGACTGACAAAGACTACAGCTCCGAGAAGTTGGCGTCTCGGAAGTCTTACTGCGCACGCGTGAGAAGTACACTCAGAGAATAAGCCGAGCCGACAGTACACGGGGCAGGCAACAGTGCGGAGTACACATTGGCGGAGACCATGTGAGTAACACGCAGGAGCGTGCAGCAGGAGCATGCAGCAGCGCTAGCAGAGAAATCAGCTGCGACCGAATAAAGGGACACACAGACCAACGGTGACTGTAAGTAACACACAGCAGCGTGTGATAATGAAATTGGATACTTGAAGAACAGTATAATAACTAAGTGTGTGTATATGTACGTACCGCTAATGACTGCTAATAACAACTAATATCTTAATTGGACAGTACTTAACAACTTAATAAGACGTACAATAAATACCACACTGTGAATGGACGCAATTAACCATTTAACAAAGAGAGCGCCAAGCATAACACGTGTAAAGAGGAAATTAGAAAGTCACTAAAACAACTCACTATCTGATATGATAGATCACATGCCCAGAAAGAATGGAACATAATATACAGTCAGGTCCATAAATATTGGGACATCGACACAATTCTAACATTTTTGGCTCTGTACACTACCACAATAGATTTGAAATGAAACAAACAAGATGTGCTTTAACTGCAGACTGTCAGCTTTAATTTGAGGGTATTTACATCCAAATCAGGTAATCGGTATAGGAATTACAACAGTTTGCATATATGCCTCCCACTTGTTAAGGGACCAAAAGTAATGGGACAATTGGCTTCTTAGCTGTTCCATGGCCAGGTGTGTGTTATTCCCTCATTATCCCAATAACAATGAGCAGATAAAAGGTCCAGAGTTCATTTCAAGTGTGCTATTTGCATTTGGAATCTGTTGCTGACAACTCTCAAGATGAGATCAAAAGAGCTCTCACTATCAGTGAAGCAAGCCATTATTAGGCTTAAAAAAACTAAACAAACCCATCAGAGAGATAGCAAAAACATTAGGCGTGGCCAAAACAACTGTTTGGAACATTCTTAAAAAGAAGGAACGCACCAGTGAGCTCAGCAACACCAAAAGACCCGGAAGACCACGGAAAACAACTGTGGTGGATGACCGAATAATTCTTTCCCTGGTGAAGAAAACACCCTTCACAACAGTTGGCCAGATCAAGAACACTATCCAGGAGGAAGGTGTATGTGTGTTAAAGTCAACAATCAAGAGAAGACTTCACCAGAGTGAATACAGAGGGTTCACCACAAGATGTAAACCATTGGTGAGCCTCAAAAACAGGAAGGCCAGATTAGAGTTTGCCAAATGACATCTAAAAAAGCCTTCACAGTTCTGGAACAACATCCTATGGACAGATGAGACCAAGATCAACTTGTACCAGAGTGATGGGAAGAGAAGAGTATGGAGAAGGAAAGGAACTGCTCATGATCCTAAGCATACCACCTCATCAGTGAAGCATGGTGGTGGTAGTGTAATATTATCTGATCATATTCAGCTAAATGCTTCAGAACTCATTGGACGGCGCTTCACAGTGCAGATGGACAATGACCCAAAGCATACTGCAAAAGCAACCAAAGACCTGAATCAGATTGAGCATGCATTTCACTTGCTGAAGACAAAACTGAGGGGAAAATGCCCCAAGAATAAGCAGGAACTGAAGACAGTTGCAGTAGAGGCCTGGCAGAGCATCTCCAGGGATGAAACCCAGTGTCTGGTGATGTCTATGCGTTCCAGACTTCAGGCTGTAATTGACTGCAAAGGATTTGCAACCAAGTATTAAAAAGTGAAAGTTTGATTTATGATTATTATTCTGTCCCATTACTTTTGGTTCCTTAACAAGTGGGAGGCACATATACAAACTGTTGTAATTCCTACACCGTTCACCTGATTTGGATGTAAATACCCTCAAATTAAAGCTGACAGTCTGCAGTTAAAGCACATCTTGTTCGTTTCATTTCAAATTCATTGTGGTGGTGTATAGAGCCAAAAATGATAGAATTGTGTCGATGTCCCAATATTTATGGACCTGACTGTAACTGCAGTTTTTTAAATATTTTTTAACAATTTTTTTAATAATGTTTGCGTGAGCTCTGCATTTAAAGGGACAGTTCAATAATTAATGTGTATGGTTTGCATAAAGTGTAATTTTTTGTATGCTAGTAAAAGTTGAGGAAAATACTATCCAGCCAATTTGATAATATTTGTGATTGGTAAAATTACGGCAAGGTGGGCAGTAGGCTGAGCCCCGGTAAGTCCGGGGAGTCTCCAGGGTTTTGAGGCCTGACGATTGTATATGAGGAGAGCGACCTGGTGCCATAACCTGGGAACTGACCCATGAGGATCCGGTCGACCAATGAGGAGATGGGATTAGGTGAATCTGGTGGGGACAGGGGGCCCCTAGGACGCTGCCCATATTCATTTAAGGCCAGGGACAGGTCTTGTTGCTGTTGATTGGCTGTCTCACGTACTAGCTCTTGGGGTCCAGCATCCGGACGTTTTATAGAGGGAGCGTAGAACGCTGGGGTATAAGAGTGAGGGGGCAAATTAGCAAGGGATTGTGGCTCGAAGGCTTGCGCTCCAGGCTGCAACGTGGAGCCTGCGGTGTGGGAGGCGGTAGAGGAGGGCAATGGAAGATTGCAGCAGAGAGGAAGAGGGAATTGGAGAGCTTGCCCGAGAGGCTATGCAGTTCTCCTCCTTCCGGCGATCTGCCTCCTCATCATTGCTGGCAGGTGCTGTGGTCTCCTGCTGATTCTCCCGCAGCGGGCGTGGGTCACCATTTTGCGCTTCTTGTGCCAGGGAAACCGCGTTGCCGGGCTCCATGTTAGACCCGGAGGAGACCTCACTGTCAGGTCGCGATGCCGGCGGTGCCGAGCAGGAGCGGCAATCTCTTGCAGGCGGGGATCGCATCGCTGTGGGCCAGGTGGACGCCTCAGTGAGCCGCCGCCATCTTGGACAAAGCTGGTCAGGCCTGGCTGTGTTCTGTCTTCAGGGCCAGCCTGTTTTGAGAAGTAGGAACTCAGATAAATACCTTTACTTGCGGGGTAATGCTGCCACCCTGCCTGATTTTTTAAAATATCGCTCCTGCGCCCTGCTGTGCTCCCCCTGTAGTTTTCGCTCTCAGTATGCTAATACTGAGCATCGGTACAGGGGGGAGGAGACGCCAGGGTTTCTCATTTGGCGTCTCCTTCTCTCTGGCTGTGCCGTGATCCAATCACAGTGGAGAGCGTCACAGCCAGGGGAAAAAAACTCACCTTCTCCCTGGCTGTGACGCTCTCCGCTGTGATTGGATCACATTTTGTGGACCCATTGAAATGAATTTTTCCACAAAAAAAACGGAATGAAAATACGTTCATGTGCACATGAGCTCTAACACTGATCAGATTAGTTTGAAAGTAACAGTACTCAGAATCTGTTAGAAATCTTCAATTTACACACAATAGATGTTAAACTTTCAGGCCCATAGTTTCTGGGCTCACTTTTTAATTATCAGCACCACATATTCTATAGGTCAGTCCTTTGGATCAGATCCTGTTATTATACAGTCCTTCTACCCCGGAGATTTTTTTAGCCTTTGCGTCTTAGTTTTGCACTCCCCGCCTTCCCAGAGCCATAACTTTTTCTTTTTCCGTTCACATAGCCGTATGAGGGCTTGCTTTTTGCGGGACAAGTTGTACTTTTCAACGCCACCATTTAATATAGCATAGAATGTAGTAGGAAAAAAATTCCAAAGGTGGTAGGATTGTAAAAAAAAAACTAAATTTTGCCACAGTTTTATGTTTTTTTTTCTCCTTTACGGCGTTCACTATGCTGAGAGACTTGTGATCTTCATTCTCCAGGTCAGTATGAATCCCATGATACTACATATGTATAGTTTTTCTTGCGTTTTGATACTGAAAAAAATCTTTTTTGTAGTTATGTGCAGTGATGGCCAGTTCGCCGTGTTCGCCCGCGAACTCATGCGGGCTGCCATCTTAAATCACAAGTCCGGCGAGGCACAGGTAAGCCCTTACCTGTGCCTGCGCCGCGAGCCGGTCAGAAATCGAGGCCTTCATCGGGCTGTTCTCGGAACTGCCAGCTCCCGGTGACCGCATTTGTTTCAGACCGGCTCGCGGCGCAGGCACAGGTAAGGCTTACCTGTGCCTCGCCGGACTTGTGATTTAAGAAGGCAGCCCGCATGTGTTTGTGGGCGAACACGGCGAACTGGCCATCACTGGTTATGTGTGCGGAGCTGTATGAGAGCTGTTTTTTGCGGGGCAATCTGTACTTTTCATTGATACCATTCTGAGCTATGTACAACTTTTGGATCACTTTTTATAGAATTTTTGGTGGGAGGAGAAGCGACCAAAAATGGCGAATCGGCCATTTTGACACTTTTTTTTGGTTTGGTCTTTTTCTGTATGGGATTAATACGGTACTTTTATATTTTGATAGTATGGGCTATTTTCACATGTGGGGATACCCATGATGTGTACTTTTTATATTTTTTATTCTTATTTTGGGGAAAGGGGGGTGATTTGAATTTTTAAAAACTTTTTTTTTAGCACTGGAGTTTATGATGATTTTACTAGTTTTCTATGGAGTCCTGCTACAGACAGGGGCTCCATAGGAAACACTGTGCAGCAGCCTCCTGTCATTCACTACCTTAGGCCTCCGGCACACGAACGCGTGCGCCCCGTGGTAGTGCTGCGGCCCGCAAAAAGATAGGACATGTTCTATCTTTTTGCGGAATGGAAGTACGGGCCGAATCCCCACGGAAGCACTCCGTAGTGCTCCTGTAGGGTTCCGTTCCGCATCTCCGGATTTGCGGACCCATTGATGTGAATAGGTCCGCATCCTTGATGTGGAATGCACACGGAACGGTGCCCGTGTATTGCGGATCCGTTCGTGTGCGGGAGGCAGGCTCGGACTCGCCCACAGGGATACAGGTGAATCCCCCGGTGGGCCCCTAGTCTCCCACCCCCTGCACAAGTGGCACATAACACAGTAGACTTACATATATTCAATGTACAGCGCCTCAACCAGCCTATGTTCATATACAAAACTTGATAGATTATTAAAGAAACTCCCCAGTTCCTTATTATAGACACGATCAGAGCTGAGATGACTTCTAGGTATAGAGGAAAGCTGCCAATGTCCTCTTTTCCCCAGGACCTACCTTCTCAGAGTTGCTGCAGGGACCCCCATATTCTGAATCTGGTTGCATCTTGCTGCTGTGTGAGCAGGTAATATTTGAATGTATCTATACGGTGGGCCCTAACAACACCAGTCCGACACTGGCAGGAGGCCTAAGGGTACAGAGGGGTGTTAGCCAGTTGGGGTGTGTCCCTGCACAGTCTGACTCTATCCAGTCGATGCTGCCATTGTCAGACTGTGCAGGTACACCCCCCCACCCGGTTACCTCCCCTCTGTAGCCTTACTGCAGACTGCTAGCAATTATTCATAGCTTCTAGTAGAAATAATAAAGGCACAACCTACAGACATAAGAATTGTTATTACAGGGGGAAAGGTCCTTTTCAAGTGTGAACTTGACCTTAGAAACATATTATCATATCCTATATGATGTCTGATTTTCATTTTTTACATTAATCATAGTATAACCTATCAAGAAAGTCTTATTTTTGAATGAATTTGATTTGCCCAGCTGTAACGTTATTATGTCATTTATATTGCGCAGTAAACACCGTAAAAAGCTAATATTTTTTCATTCCACCTATTCCAGAAATATTTTGTAAGGTTTTTGAATACATATAGAACATTAACAGGTCCCATTAAAAATACAACTCGTCCTGCAACAAAAACATGGCCTCAAATGTCAAAGGAAAGATTAAAAAGTTGGGAATGGAAATACAAATGGCTGCGATGGGAAGAACTGAGTCACAGCATGGTGGCCTCCACAATAACACTATGGTTATTAATTTCCCACCATATATGTGGCGTCTAGAAATAAGTTGGCTACAGAGCCTCGTGCTGATGAGCGCCCCCTGCCAGTGTTCCTGTTCTTTACCTCACCTGTTGTGCGGACCATTCTTTTCAATAAAGTTTTATATTCCTTTAAAAAAAAAAAAGAAGGGGGAAAAACGGTGACGTGTACACAGAGGCGTGGTTACGCGCAGTGAGGGCGTGGTTACAGGTGGGCAGTGAAACTTCGAACTACGTGCTGACGTCACGTGCTCCCTGTCACTACCGGCGCTGACGTGCACTGTGCAACCATTGTGCGGTTGCCGCAACTGTGTTGAGTCAGCGGTGACCTGGAGCTCAGGGGGGTGGAGCAGTGAGCACCGACCCTGCTGCCTTTACAGCCCAGCGGGCCCCCTCCCTCGTCGTCTCACTTACCCACCCGGCCTGGTGGCGTTTTCTGCCGGGGCCCGCTCCATTACCTCAGACCGAGGGCCTTTTCCCGCATCTCCTCTCCTGTGCCCCAGCTGTGAGGTGCATGTGTGCCGCCGGAGGGGCCAACATGTCCAAGCACGAACAGATCCTGGTCCTCGACCCGCCACACGAGCTCAAATTCAAAGGTGAGGCTGTCCTGAGGCGTGATTGTATGTGGGGGGCACTGCAGAGGCAGCCGGCTGCTGTGTGGGAATGCTGGGGCAGCCTGGAGCTCTGCCCCGTCCTGACAGGAGTGCCCAGCATGGCACACAGCACTGGGCTGCAGGGAAACTTTCCATAGACTGACCCCGAATTGTGTGTGCCCATGTCAAGACGCGCTGGAGATTGGCACCTCCTGGGTATCTGTAGCGGTGCTGGTGCTCTGGGGCGCCCACAGTAAAAGATGTGCCAGGTGCAGTGACCCTGTGCCCATCACTGTATACAGCGGCACATGGTACTGTGGCCCAGAAACCTTACGTAGGACCTGTGGTGCCATGACTTGTGGCGGTGACATTTGACACAACTGAACAGATCTCAGGCTCCTACGTATTGGTGTCCAGCCAGGGAATACAAACCGCTCACTGGCCCATAAAGGGGACAGTACGGTGCCCATCGCTGTATGAGCAGCTTGGTATTGCTGGACCTCCTTCACCACCCGTGATCCAGCGGAACCTCCAAGGTATACTCCCCGGGTGTGCTGACGCTTAGTAATATGTATCGCTGAGTGTTTGTAGCCCCAAGGCTACTGGAATATTGCTGCCGCTGTGTATTTCACCCAGTGCCTCCTACTGCGCCTCCAGGTATACGGCTTCTTTGTTATTTATTTAGGATATTGATACTGACAGACGAAATCTCTTTTGAATTAAACACCAAGTATAGAAATCTATGCCTACCGTACCTACCTGCTCCCGTCTAGACATCTATGCCTACCTACCTGCTCCCGTCTAGACATCTATGCCTACCTACCTGCTCTGTGGCTCCTTGGCTGTCCTCCCTGCACCTCCATTGCACAGATGGTCACATGCGCTGCTGCAGCCAGTGACTGGCCTCAGCGATGACGTGTCCCCAAGAGGCATGTCACTGCCGGGTCCTGTGTCGCTTTGGCCCATGGCACTGTTGTGCTGACGCACATCACCCCATCCATACAGTAGTTGACAATCAGGGACCGGAAGTCCAGTGAAGACCGCCCAGGGACCACGGAGCCAGAACGGAGCGGCCAGGGAAAAGCAAGTATAGGACAGGTACTACTAGGTGGGGAGCATAAACACAAATCCCAAACAACCCCTTTAATCAGTCAGTTCTTAAATGGAATGAATTCCTGTGGCTTATATGGTGGCGCCCTGCCCTCAGTCCCATCGGGTTATTTGTATATAGTATACCAGTGCAAGATCAGGGTAAGTTCACACACGCCAGATATGCTGCTGATTTTGCAAGTGGAAATCGGAATCAAATCTGGAAATTGGTGTACTGCATAGGCTGAAATATATGGCAAATCTGCAGGTAGGTTTCGCCTCAAATCTGTTGATGTTTTAACTCACATCCCATAAAATCCAAGTCAACGTTGCCCTTTTTTTAAATTTGAACCCTGGACCCCATGATGACCAAGAAGGTGCCACGGAAGCAAACTACTAGAACATTAAAGGGGTTTTCCAAAATGTTTTTTATTGATGACCTCAGGAAGGGTCATCGAAATCAGATCGGTGGGGGTCCGAAACCCAGGACCCCCAGTGATCAACTGGTTGAAGAAATGGCTGCACTCCGAGTGAGCGCAGCCATCCCATCATTAGTTACTTGCGATGTCGGGAGTGGATCGACAGAGCTGGAACCCGGAGGCTCCAACAAAGTGAGTAGTGTTTTTTGTTCAGACACGCCTAACATTATTAGATCTCGGACAAACCCTTGAAAGCAACGCTCCAGTTCAGGAAGACATACATGGTGACCTGCTTTTTATCTGCTCTGACTATCTGATGCTTACTGTGCATTTGGTAGCCCAAGACGTTTCCTGCTCGCCAGTCCAAGAGTAAGACTGGACAAGTAAGAAGTGTCTTGGGCAACTCGCGCATCAGGCAGGCTGAGAAGCAGTGCGGCCATCTTGGACGGCAGAAGAAGAGCCCAAGAATTAGCAGATCTGTAACGAAAAAGATGAAACGGAGGCCCACATGTCAGTGATTTGTTTTTCCCCCAATTAATGGGAATTTTTTTTTTTTTCTTAAACCTGATGGTCCTTTTAAAGGGATTGTTCTCCCTGGGCACCCTTTTGGGCTTACCCCTCCATGCCTCATGGCACCTGACCTGCTCCCTGCCACTGGATTCCGGCTGCTCTGCTGCCCGAGCCTCCCATCCGATTCTGCACATTAACCTCCTGTTTCATGTGGATCACTTAGCCACGGAGGAGACGTGTCCCCCATGTGTCACGTCACAACGGATGAGCTGCTGGGGATGTGGCTCCAGGATCTGTATCTAATCATTCTATGGATTCCCTCATATCTGACACCAATCCTGGACAGAATAGCTCAGCCTCTTGAACCGCCCCATTATTATCATTGGGGTCCATTGAGTGCCATTGGTATCCTTCATGCTGGGGATTTGATGCTTGCCTTATTTTATTCTGCGCCTATACCAGTGCAGGAGGGGAACAGGTGAGAGCAAGACATGCACACTATGGAAGCCACAGTCAGTGATTGAGGCTACACAGATATAAGGTATGATGGGAAGATCTGTTCTCTGTTTTTTACCCGCACCTCGTTAGACCCCCAATCACTGATGGAAATTACTGACCAAGTCACTGAAGTGTGAGTGTGGTATCAAAATCCGCCTGTATTCCGGCTCCCAAATACCCACTGGTTGTGGATAACATACCATCCATGCTGTCATCAGTCTTGTTTCAGTAATTAATTTGGCCTTATTAGGGCTGCATGATATGGGAATTTTGTGCGATTGCGATTAGGGCCCTAAAAATTGCGATAACGATATGCGATGCAATATTTTAAGGGAATTGTGCTAGAGGTCTATTTGCTTGGATTTTCCCATATGAGCCGCTGACGCGGCTGGGTATGACATAGTTGTGGGGGACCTGTGGAGGGCGCTGTTATGTGGGGGACCTGTGGAGGGCGCTGTTATGTGGGGGACCTGTGGAGGGCGCTGTTATGTGGGGGACCTGTGGAGGGCGCTGTTATGTGGGGGACCTGTGGAGGGCGCTGTTATGTGGGGGACCTGTGGAGGGCGCTGTTATGTGGGGGACCTGTGCTATGACACATATAGCATCTTATGCTGGTCCCCCTCATGGCCCTATGTGTCCCCTCATGTGTCCTAAACTGCGCGCATAACTCTCCTATTGATAAAATGGCCAGCCTCTGTACTTTTACTATGAATGCACTGCAGCGAGCTGGCCGGCTGGCGCGTGACTGACGTCACTGTCACGCTCCTCCCACTTAATTCAGGAATCAGGAGTGTGACTAAGTGACGTCAGTCACGCGCCGGCCGCCTCGCTCGCTGCAGTGCATTCATCGTGAAAGTAAGTACAGAGGCTGGTCATTTTATCAATAGGAGAGAGGACATTTTATCAATAGGGGCCCCTTCATATATAATCGCTGCATTTTCGGGTCGGCCGAATCGCCATATCGCATTTGGCGATTAACGCGATTCGATTATTTTTGCGATATATCGTGCAGCCCTACCTTATATGCATATTCCTTCCTTTCTGCATTTTTGATGCGCCCATGTGAAATGCCCTATTCATTAACATCAGCAGCGGATTCCGGTACATAAAATCCAACCTATATATGGAGTGCAAATACGCCTCAGCCAGGGTTATGTGGGATGGACGGTTTGTAACGGTAAAGTTAGTAGCATCCGAGCTGTGTCTTGCTTGTAGAAGAGGTAGAACTTCCATTTACAAGGCTACCTGCAGTAGTCTGGAAAACTGCAGTGTAATACAGTACCAGCGAAGAGTACGAGATCACACACCAGGTGTACAAATTCACCTGTAGTCAATAGTTTTTACCTTTTTTTTTTTTTGTGTGTGCAGATTTCACCCTTTTCAATGGAAGCATGAGATCTGTGGAAAATCGGCATCAAAAAAGCACAAAAAAAGTGAGGATTTGTGTGTAGTCACCATAATACTTTTTTCTTCAGTTCAGTAAATGGGGTTTTAGCTTAACAGACCGTTCTTCTTTGCAGCAGAAGCCACCACTCCTGGTACGGACGGGGTGTAGCAGAATGGTTCCTGGGCACCAGGGAGGAGGTCAGTTTAAGGGCTCATTCAGACGGCCGTTTGCTGTCCGCAAAAGTGCAGATCTGTTTTTTTGCGGCTTAAATGCTGTCCCATTCACTTCTATGGGGCCCTTTTCTTCCATTGCACGGCTCGGCAAAAAAATGAACCATGTCCTATACTTGTCCGTGAAAATCAGGACATGGCCCTATTGGAGCCTACGGCAACAAAATGCAATCCTTTTTTTTTTTTTCGGACATGCTCAACTGTCCGCAAAAAAACGGATCCAAATTTCTGCGGACAGCATACGGCCATCTGCCCTAACATGGGCAGGTAGGTGGAGTATTGCTAGAGGGGGGCCTTTACTACAGAGCATTCTGCTAATGGCTTCATATTAAAATGTAGCCACAGCTTTGGAACCAGTCTTCACATGACTTTATCTGCGGGCGCAATTTGGTGCATGTTCGGTTTCTACACTTTTTCCAGACTTTTTTTTTTATAAGGCGAGCGGCCTAAAATGTGCCATTTGCACCAAAATTGTGCCACAATTCTGTGATTCACCATGGTAAAAGATCATGTGACGTAGCATGTGATGACCGGAGTGACGTCATCAAAGGTCCTTGACCTATAATTAATGCTCACCACAGGTCCTATTCAGTAAAGGGGACAGAAGCAGATGCCGGGCTACGCGATCAAGTGGATTAAGGTGAGTTAAATGATTTTTTAATTTTTATTTTAACCCCTCCAGCACTGTTTTACTATGCATTCTGTATTCAGAATGCTATTATTTTCCCTTATAACCATGTTATAAGGGAAAATAATACAATCTACAGAACACCGATCCCAAGCCCGAACTTCTGTGAAGAAGTTCGGGTACCAAACATGTGCGATTTTTCTCGCGCGAGTGCAAAACGCATTACAATGTTTTGCACTTGCGCGGAAAAATCGCGAGTGTTCCCGCAATGCACCCGCACATTTTCCCGCAACGCCCGTGTGAAAGAGGCCTAATGGTTTGTAATGTGCTCTTCACAAGCCTCATCCTCTTCATATGCTGCCGTCTTGGCGTGTTCTCTGCTGCTTCCTTCTACCACAACTTCTAGGAATCGGTCAACCTGCCTTCTCTAACCCTTTCCAGTCACGTAGTTCTCAACAGTGAATACCACCGCATTTAGCTTATACAGGGACATTTCAGAGCGAGGGGTTCTCCAAAACAGTCTGCTCCTTTAGGCTAGGGCTACACTACATTTGTTGCAACATATTTTATAATGCGAGTCTATGGTGCGCTACGACCAAGATGGATTTTTGCGCGACTGTTGAGTTGTGGTTGTTGCATGTTGCAGTGTGACACCTTAGGGCTCTTTCACACTTGCGTTCTTTTCTTCCGGCATAGAGTTCCGTCGTCGGGGCTCTATGCCGGAAGAATCCTGATCAGGATTATCCCCATGCAATCTGAATGGAGAGAAATCCGTTCAGGATGTCTTCAGTTCTGGAACGGAACGTTTTTTGGTCGGAGAAAATACCGCAGCATGCTGCGCTTTTTGCTCCGGCCAAAAATCCTGAACACTTGCCGCAAGGCCGTATCCGGAATTAATGCCCATTGAAAGGCATTAATCCGGATCCGGCCTTAAGCTAAACGTCGTTTCGGCGCGTTGCTGGATCCAACGTTCAGCTTTTTCTGAATGGTTACCATGGCTGCCGGGACGCTAAAGTCCTGTCAGCCATGGTAAAGTGTAGTGGGGAGCGGGGGAGCAGTATACTTACCGTCCGTGCGGCTCCCGGGGCGCTTCAGAGTGACGTCATGGCGCCCCACGCGCATGGATGACGTGATCGCATGGACTTGTCATCCATGCGCATGGGGCGCTCTGACGTCATTCTGGAGCGCCCCGGGAGCCGCACGGACTGTAAGTATACTGCTCCCCCGCTCCCCACTACTACTATGGCAGCCAGGACTTTAATAGCGTCCTGGGTGCCATAGTAACACTGAACGCATTTTGAAGACGGATCCGTCTTCAAATGCTTTCAGTTCACTTGCGTTTTTCCGGATCCGGCGTGTAATTCCGGCAAATGGAGTACACGCCGGATCTGGACAACGCAAGTGTGAAAGAGGCCTTAGACTAGCATTGTAAAATATGTTGCACGACATGTGCTACAGTGTAGTTGTACCCTATATGTTGTTGCCGTGTAGCCCCCTAGCCTTAATAAAGCTGTGCTCCTGTGTGAGACATCTTGGAAACTGGCGTGGTATCCCGGAGTACATTAGAATAAGCTCAGACGTTTTCACTATACGACATAATGAAAAATGGCTTGGGCATACAGAAACAGATCTGCGTTCAAGGTTTATATCGGGCAATTTTTTAAAACCTAAAAATCACACAAGCCTGACTGTTAACACATCCTTAGTTGTAATTACTGTAATTCCCAATTTGCTTTTTCTTTTGTGCCTCGTTTTACCCTTTAGTTTGAATGAAGATGTCACAGGATGGATTTTGAGTCCTATGTCTGTCTATCCTTATTAGTGGTTTTAATTATTCTGGAACGCTTTAATTGAAGTAATTACAATATGTCATGAGTTACTGTATTTGCTAAGCTGGCTTCGGTCCTGTAGAAGCTCTGCAATAGCAAGTGCATCTCAGCTTTACACATAGCCCTGCTGCAAACTGAGAAGGGGGCCTCGGGGCTAAAATTAGTTTCCCGCACAGAGCTTTCTTACACTTAGTTTGTGGCCAAAATTGGCCAAGAGATTCGCCTCCCTGTGTGTGTGTGGGGTTGCACTCCTTTTATGAGATGGGGATCTGGTGCAGTGCTTGGTCAGGGTTACATCACAGCCTGTATATGGTTCCCATCCATCCACGGCTTAAAGAGGGATGTGGTACTTCAATTTTTATTTTTTTATTTTTTACCTTGTATTGGAATTGTTAATACATTTTGGGCTACTTTCACACTCGCGTTTGGTGCAGATCCGTCATGGAAAATGGATCCGTCCCCATTGACTTACATTGTGTGTCAGGACGGATCCGTTTGGCTCAGTTTCGTCAGACGTACACCAAAACGCTGCAAGCAGTGTTTTGGGGTCCGCCTCCAAATCGGAATGGAGACTAAACGGGGGCAAACTGATGCATTCTGAGCGGATCCTTTTCCATTCAGAATGAATTAGGGCAAAACCGATATGTTTTGGACCGCTTGTGAGAGCCCTGAACGGATCTCACAAACGGAAAGCCAAAACGCCAGTGTGAAAGTAGACTTATCAAAAAAGTATAGTGATCAAGCATTTTGTTGGATAGTGTAGATGCAGGTTCAATGATAACCTTGTAGGCTGTTTTTTCTTCTCTGTGAAAAGGGGTTGTCCTTTTTCAAGAGGAACCTGGATGATCCATGGGATCCGCCTGAAGTAAAGATACTTACCTGACAGATCCCTCTGCAGGTTCCCTGTCGTCCTAACCAGCAGCACAAGTAGGGGATTCCTCCCCTGTGAAGCCGGTCAGGACAGGCAGAATTTTTGTTGAAAAGAAAATTACTGCCAAGTATCATCAATTAACTAATTAAACCGACCCCTATATAGGATTCCCTGCCAAAAACTATTGACTACAGAAGTCCACACTGCAGGTGAATTTCCGCACCTAACAAAAAAGGAAAGTGTACACCTGGTGTGTGATCTCGTACTCTTCGCTGGTACTGTATTACACTGCAGTTTTCCAGACTAAATCAACGTGGGGAAAAACGTGCGTAATTCGCACCGTGTGCAGGTAGCCTTGTAAATGGAAGTTCTACCTCTTCTAAAACCAAGACACAGCTTGGATGCTACTAACTTTACCGTTACAAACCGTCCATCCCACATAACCCTGGCTGAGGCGTATTTGCACTCCATATATAGGTTGGATTTTATGTACCGGAATCCGCTGCTGATGTTAATGAATAGGGCTATTCACATGGGCGCATCAAAAATGCAGAAAGGAAGGAATATGCATATAAGGCCAAATTAATTACTGAAACAAGACTGATGACAGCATGGATGGTATGTTATCCACAACCAGTGGGTATTTGGGAGCCGGAATACAGACGGATTTTGATACCACACTCGCACTTCAGTGACTTGGTCAGTAATTTCCATCAGTGATTGGGGGTCTAACGAGGTGCGGGTATAAAACACAGAACAGATCTTCCCATCATACCTTATATCTGTGTAGCCTCAATCACTGACCAATCACTGACTGTGGCTTCCATAGTGTGCAGGTCTTGCTCTCACCTGTTCCCCTCCTGCACTGGTATAGGCGCAGAACAACAAAATAAGGCAAGCATCAAATCCCCAGCATGAAGGATACCAATGGCACTCAATGGATCCCAATGATAATAATGGGGCGGTTCATGAGGCTGAGCTATTCTGTCCAGGATTGGTGTCAGATATGAGGGAATCCATAGAATGATTAGATACAGATCCTGGAGCCACATCCCCAGCAGCTCATCTGTTGTGACGTGACACATGGGGGACACGTCTCCTCCATGGCAAAGTGATCCACATGAAACAGGAGGTTAATGTGCAGAATCGGATGGGAGGCTCGGGCAGCAGAGCAGCCGGAATCCAGTGGCAGGGAGCAGGTCAGGTGACATGGGGGGGCGGGGGGGTTGTAAGCCCAAAAGGGTCCCCAGGGAGAACAATCCCTTTTAAAAGGTCCATCGGGTTCTTTATCAAGCAAAAGCGCTTCCGGATGGAGACCATATGCTCAGTAATCAATATTCTGAATCCCGGAGACATTATGGTCACCATAGATCTGAAAGACGTGTACCTTCATGTTCCTGTCCATCCTGCGCACAAGAAGTATCTGAGAGTTGCTGTATCCATTAAAGGTGTTGTGAGGCACTACCAGTTTGCTGTACTGCCTTTTGGCATCTCCGCCCCCCACACCTTCACCAAGGTTGTGGCTCCGGTTGTCGCCCAGCTTAAGCTACAGGGACTAGAGATCGTCCCATACTTAGACTGGCTTTTAAGTCGCCACTCTAGACGTCTTGCAATCTCATCTTCAGCTGGCTCTTTAAACTCTTCAACGCCTAGGTTGGCTTATAAATTGGGACAAGTCAGAAATTCTTCCTTCCACCACAAGGAAATTTCTGGGGTTTGTGATCAATTCCGATCACATGACTCATTCTCTTTCTCCGGAAAGGAAAGATTGTGTAATAAGAGCAGCAGAGTTCTGCTGGTACCCAGGCGAGTTTCCATCAGAACTGTTATGAAGATGTTGGGCCACATGTCAGCATCTGCAGAGGCAGTTCCTTGGGCCTTGTGGCATCTACGTCCCCTCCAAGAGGAAGTCTTAGCGGTTTGGAATCGCAATTCCAGGGGTTTGAACAAGAAGCACTCCCTGTCCACCGAAGTCCGTTCTTCACTCAGGTGGTGGAAGAACCTATCAGATGGGAGGTCCTTGATTCAACCTCGTTGGATCACGTTGACCACGGACGCCTCCCTTCTAGGTTGGGGAGCCCATTTGGAGGAGAATCCAGTACTAGGTACTTGGAGTCCTCAAGAGAAACTTCTTCTTATCCAATATGAGAGAGTTGAGAGCAATCCATCTAGCTCTCAATCACTTTGCTCCTCTTATCCGCAACAGGGCGGTGAGAGTTCGTACCGACAATATGACAGTAGTCGCCTACATCAACAGACAGGGAGGCACAAGATCCCAACTACTCCTCAGAGAAGTGAGTTTAATTCTTTCCTGGGCAGAGACCAACCTATCCCACCTAACGGCGGTTCATTCGTAGGAGATCTCAACATAGTTGCAGATCGCCTGAGTCCAGGCCTTCCTGTTCCAGGCGAGTGGTCGCTGAACAAGGACATCTTCACCAGGATAACCCAGCGCTGGGAAAGTCCAGAGATCGATTTGATGGTAACTCGACTAAACGCCAAGGTGAACAGGTTCTGCTCCCTTTACAAGAAAAACAATCCTGTAGCGATAGATGCTTTGTCCATAACATGGAGGTTCAGGCTGGCTTACGTATTCCCTCCAATTTCCATGATACCAAGGGTATTGTTGAAAATCAAGCAAGACCAGACCTCAGTGATTGCCATCATTCCATTCTGGCCAAAGAGGTCTTGGTTCACCCAGCTCATGCAGATGAGTCGCGGTGTATATTGGAGACTTCCCCTAATGCAGGGCCTAGTGTATCAGGACACAGGTTCCTGCCTAGATCTGAGGAGACTCAGTCTGACAGCCTGGAGATTGGCAGGTCCCTACTAGAATCTAGAGGGCTTTCAGCGGAGGTCTTGAGAACAATTTCACACTCCAGAGAAGAGTCTACAAATAAGTATTCCAGAATAAACAAGATCTTCCTTAAATGGTGTTCTGATAAAGAGGTAGTAACCTCAGTTCCTCCTCTTTCAGCTATTTTGCAGTTTCTTCAAGATCTGGACAAGGGTCTAAGCCCATCTACACTGAGTCCATATCTCTGCTTTATCTGCCTATCTTGGCAGATCTTTCTCAAGACCCCCTAATCAGGAAGTTCCTTAAAGGAGCTAAGAGACTTAAACCTAGCATCCTGAGACCAATCCCTGAGGATTTATCTGTTGTTCTAAAGGGGTTATGTTCTTCCCCATTTGAACCTTTGGAAAGTGTTGACCTTAGGTTTTTGTCCCTAAAGGTCACCTTTTTGTTGGCAGTTACCTCGGCCAAAAGGATTGGAGAACTCCAAGCCCTGGGGACCTCTGTGCCATATATATTGTTTCTACAGGACAAGGTCCTGCTAAGATTCCTTCCGACCTTTGTACCAAAAGTTCCATCTTTCAGGAGTACCAATCAGACAATATCCTTACCAGTTTTCTGTCCTTCCTCATCTCCAGAAGAAGAAATGTTGCATACCTTGGACATCCCTAGAGTCCTAAGAATTTATCTGGACAGAACTGTGGGCTTCAGAAGGTCCGAAAATCTCCTGTTATCATATACCGGTAAAAACAAAGGTCTGAAAGCCTCTAAACCTTCCTTGAGCAGGTGGACAAAAGAGGCTATCCGGGTAGCTTTCCTATCTCAGAATTTGGCTCCTGCATCCTTTTGTGACTGCTTATTCCACCAGGGCAGTCTCCACTTCCTATGCCGAAAAGAAGCTGATTCCACAAGACCAGATCTGTGCTGCCGCTTCCTGGAGCTCCAAGAGCACCTTTATTAGACATTATCGCCTAGATCAGGGGTGGCCAACCTGTGGCTCTTGAGCCGCATGCGGCTCTTTGCTTCTTCAAGTGCGGCTCTAGCTGTGGAGCCGGGAAGTAGTCAGGCGGCTCACTCTCCACCCCATGCTCAGATTTCTTTGCCTGTTCGGGCACTGTTGCTACTTTGCAGCTCCAGCTCACTCTCCACTACGTCCTGATGCACACAGTGTGAGAACGTAGTACTTGGAGACACGGTCTATGACCTGACCTTGTGCTCATCAGGTCACAGTGGAGAGAGTGTCAGACCTGCAGAGAACTGAGGTTCTGATCTGAGCATGGGGGGGAGGGGGGTCCTGATTTGAGCAGGGGGGGTTCAGATTTGAGCAGGGGGGGTTCAGATTTGAGCAGGGGGGGTTCAGATTTGAGCATGGGGGGTTCAGATTTGAGCATTGGGGGGTTCAGATTTGAGCATTGGGGGGTTCAGATTTGAGCATTGGGGGGTTCAGATTTGAGCATGGGGGGGTTCAGATTTGAGCATGGGGGGGTTCAGATTTGAGCATGGGGGGGTTCAGATTTGAGCATGGGGGGGTTCAGATTTGAGCATGGGGGGGTTCAGATTTGAGCATGGGGGGTTCAGATTTGAGCATGGGGGGGGGGGTCAGATATGAGAAGGGGGAGATCTGAGCATTGGAGGGGGGGGGGATCTGAGCACTGAGGGTCTAACACTGGGAGTCTGATTTGTGTTGTCTGATCTGAGCATTGGGGGTATGATTTGGAGGTCTGATGAGGCTTGGGGATCTTATTTTAGGTCCGATGAGGATTGGGGATCTGATTTAGGAGTCTGATCTGAGGTCTAATGAAAAATATATATTTTTTCTTTTTTTTTCTCTGCTAATGAAAAATCAGAAAAATATTTTTAGCAGACCTCCGATGAGATGAAAAATATATTTTTTCTCTTATTTTTCTTTTTTAAAACCTATGTGCATCTTGTAGGGCGAAAAATATGGTGACTCGTGTGTAAATGTATAGCTTGCGGCTCCTGGCAATCATATGTGGTTTTTTTTTTTGGCTCTTTGTGTTTGTAAGGTTGGCCACCCCTGGCCTAGATTCTAGGCGTTCTGGGGGAGTGGCCTTTGGACAGTCTATTCTAAGTGCCGTTGTCTCTTTAAAAAAAAAAAAAAAAGATAAAGGGGGTCCCTCCCAATTTGTGTTGTATTCCTTGCTAGGTCCCCACTTGTGCTGCTGGTTACGACGACAGGGAAACGTTTAATTTTTAATGTAAATTTGTTTTCCCTTAGTCCTAACAGCAGCACACAAATTTCCCACCCCATCTCGGTTATTTCTACTTGCTAAAAAGCACCTCCTGCCAGGGCGGGGAATCCTATCACCGGGATTTTGTGTATAGAGCGGAGGACATGGGTTGCTAGATGGCCGCTAGCACATCTGCGCAATACCCAGTCCCCATAGCTCTGTGTGCTTTTATTGTGTAAAAAAAACCTATTTGATAGATATGCAAATTAACCTGAGATATGTCCTGGCCCTGACTCATCTCACGGACAGGACTCGTCTCAGGTTAATTTGCATATGTATCCAATCGTTTTTTTTACACAATATAAGCACACGGATCTATGGGGACTAGGTATTGCGGATGTGCTAGCGTCCATCTAGTAACCCATGTCCTCAGCTCTATACACAAAATCCCCGTGACAGGTTCCCTTTAACCACCTCAGCCCCTATGGCTTAAACACCCTGAAAGACCAGGCCACTTTTTACACTTCTGACCTACACTACTTTCACCGTTTATTGCTCGGTCATGCAACTTACCACCCAAATGAATTTTTCCTCCTTTTCTTCTCACTAATAGAGCTTTCATTTGGTGGTATTTCATTGCTGCTGACATTTTTACTTTTTTTGTTATTAATCGAAATTTAACGATTTTTTAGCAAAAAAATGCCATTTTTCACTTTTAGTTGTAAAATTTTGCAAAAAAAACGAGATCCATATATAAATTTTGCTCTAAATTTATTGTTCTACATGTCTTTGATAAAAAAAAAATGTTTGGGTAAAAAAAATAAAATGGTTTGGGTAAAAGTTATAGCGTTTACAAACTATGGTACAAAAATGTGAATTTCCGCTTTTTGAAGCAGCTCTGACTTTCTGAGCACCTGTCATGTTTCCCGAGGTTCTACAATGGCCAGACAGTACAAACACCCCACAAATGACCCCATTTCGGAAAGTAGACACCCTAAGGTATTCACTGATGGGCATAGTGAGTTCATAGAACTTTTTGTTTTTTGTCACAAGTTAGCGGAAAATGATGATTTTTTTTTATTTTTTTCTTGCAAAGTCTCATATTCCACTAACTTGTGACAAAAAATAAAAAGTTCTATGAACTCACTATGCCCATCAGCGAATACCTTTGGGTGTCTTCTTTCCAAAATGGGGTCACTTGTGGGGTAGTTATACTGCCCTGGCATTCTAGGGGCCCAAATGTGTGGTAAGGAGTTTGAAATCAAATTCTGTAAAAAATGGCCAGTGAAATCCGAAAGGTGCTCGTTGGAATGTGGGCCCCTTTGCCCACCTAGGCTGCAAAAAAGTGTCACACATGTGGTATCTCCGTATTCAGGAGAAGTTGGGGAATGTGTTTTGGGTTGTCATTTTACATATACCCATGCTGGGTGAGAGAAATATCTTGGCAAAAGACAACTTTTCCTATTTTTTTTTTTATACAAAGTTGACATTTGACCAAGATATTTCTCTCACCCAGCATGGGTATATGTAAAATGACACCCCAAAACACATTCCCCAACTTCTCCTGAATACGGAGATACCACATGTGTGACACTTTTTTTTGCAGCCTAGGTGGGCAAAGGGCAAAGGGGCCCAAATTCCTTTTAGGAGGGCATCTTTAGACATTTGGATACCAGACTTCTTCTCACGCTTTGGGGCCCCTAAAATGCCAGGGCAGTATAAATACCCCACATGTGACCCCATTTTTTAAAGACACCCCAAGGTATTCAATGAGGGGCATGGCGAGTTCATAGAAAAAAAAAAAATATTTGGCACAAGTTAGCGGAAATAGATTTTTTTTATTTTTTTTATTTTTTTTTTTCTCACAAAGTCTCCTTTTCCGCTAACTTGGGACAAAAATTTTAATCTTTCATGGACTCAATATGCCCCTCAGCGAATACCTTGGGGTGTCTTCTTTCCAAAATGGTGTTATTTGTGGGGTGTTTGTACTGCCCGGGCATTTGAGGGTCTCCGCAATCATTACATGTATGCCCAGCATTAGGAGTTTCTGCTATTCTCCTTATATTGAGCATACGGGTAATGAGATTTTTTTTTTTCCGTTCAGCCTCTGGGCTGAAAGGAAAAAAATGAACGCCACAGATTTCTTCATTCGCATCGATCAATGTGGATGAAAAAATCTCTGCCAAAAAAAGAAAAAGGAGAGGAAAGGGCGTCTGCCAGGACATAGGAGCTCCGCCCAACATCCATACCCACTTAGCTCGTATGCCCTGGCAAACCAGATTTCTCCATTCACATCAATCGATGTGGATGAATAAATCATTGCCGGGATTTTTTTTATTTTTATATATATACAAAGTGTTTGCCAAAGTATATAAAAACCGCCACCTCCTCAGCTCATATACCTCGGCAAACGTATCTTTTACTGCAGAGGAGAAATCTCGTCTTGCAGCGCCGCATATACCGACTTGCGTGTAATCTGACAGCAGCGCAATGCTTCTGTCAGAATGCACATCAGTGCTGCAGCTAGTCGATCGGTTGGTCCACCTGGAAGGTAAAAAAAAACAAAACAAAAAAGAAAAAACCAGGCCGCAACGCAATAAATTTATTAACTTTAGAACAGAACATATTAACTTTTTTTAACTTTAACTTTTTTACTTACCGGTAATTTTTTTTTTTTTTTGTTTAGTTTTTTTTACCTTTATAGAACAAACCTCTCCTTCCCCATGGGACAATGTGCAAAGCGCAAATCGCCCAAAGATGTGGCGAAGTACGTTATGCACTTTATCCCAGGTGAAAGGAGAGGTTTGCAGCAGCTGTGAGTGAATGGGCCCTAATAGCCCTGTGTGCCTGTCCTGGTGAGATGTGATCCCTATGCTAGGTGTACCTGTGTGTGGTACTTCCGGAAACACTCTCCTAAGCATAGGGCAGGGTGGTCAGGACAGTCAGGACAGAAATAGCGGGTGTCACGCCTTATTCCACTCCTGCTACAGACACAAAAATTTTTTCGGGGTGGCAGTTGGGTTGAGGTACCAGCAACGACACTGGGGAAATGTCGCTCGTGTAGACGGCTAACTACACTGGTGGATGGGGCCACGGAACCTTCTGGATACAGGAGGTTCTCGATGATCTCTTCCTGGAATTTGAGGAAGGATCGTGTTCTCCCAGCCTTACTGTAGAGAACAACACTATTATACAGCGCCAATTGAATTAAATATACAGACACCTTCTTATACCAGCGTCTGGTTCTGCGGGAAACTAAATAGGGAGCCAACATCTGGTCATTGAAGTCCACCCCTCCCATGAGCGCATTATAGTCGTGGACTGAGAGGGGCTTTTCAATGACACGGGTTGCCCTTTCAATTTGGATTGTCGTGTCTGCGTGAATGGAGGAGAGCATGTAAACGTCACGCTTGTCTCTCCATTTCACCGCGAGCAGTTCTTCATTACACAAGGCAGCCCTCTCCCCCCTTGCAAGACGGGTGGTAACGAGCCGTTGGGGGAAGCCCACGCGACTAGTTCGCGCGGTGCCACAGGCGCAAATCCGTTCTAGAAACAAATGCCTAAAGAGGGCCACACTTGTGTAAAAATTGTCCACATAAAGGTGGTACCCCTTGCCGAATAAGGGTGACACCAAGTCCCAGACTGTCTTCCCACTGCTCCCCAGGTAGTCAGGGCAACCGACCGGCTCCAGGGTCTGATCTTTTCCCTCATAGATCCGAAATTTGTGGGTATAGCCTGTGGCCCTTTCACAGAGCTTATACAATTTGACCCCATACCGGGCACGCTTGCTTGGGATGTATTGTTTGAAGCCAAGGCGCCCGGTAAAATGTATTAGGGACTCGTCTACGCAGATGTTTTGCTCTGGGGTATTCAAATCTGCAAATTTCTGGTTGAAATGGTCTATGAGGGGCCGAATTTTGTGGAGCCGGTCAAAAGCAGGGTGGCCTCTGGGACGGGAGGTGGTGTTGTCGCTAAAATGCAGAAAACGCAGGATGGTCTCAAATCGTGTCCTGGACATAGCAGCAGAGAACATGGGCATGTGATGAATTGGGTTCGTGGACCAATATGACCGCAATTCATGCTTTTTAGTTAGACCCATGTTGAGGAGAAGGCCCAGAAAAATTTTAAGTTCGGAAACTTGGACTGGTTTCCACCGGAAAGGCTGGGCATAATAGCTTCCCGGGTTTGCGGTTATAAATTGTGTGGCATACCGGTTTGTCTCTGCCACGACTAAGTCCAAGAGCTCCGCAGTCAAGAACAGCTCAAAAAATCCCAGGGCCGAACCGATCTGAGCTGTCTCAACCCGAACTCCAGACTGGGCGGTGAAAGGGGGAACTACTGGTGCGGCTGAAGTTGGTGACTGCCAATCAGGGTTTGCCAGCACCTCAGGGATTCTAGGGGTTCTACGGGCCTGTCTGTGCGGTGGTTGCGACGGGTTAACTACTGCACGTGCCACCGTACGAGCTTCAACTGCCCTTCTGGTGCTCGCCACTTCACCATGTTGTACGGCAGTGCTGGTACTAGGTCCAGGAAGGGCTGCGCTGCTGGTGTATGCCTCACCACGTGATCCGGCAGCGACAGCCCTACTCTGCTGCTCTTGAAACGGATCCTGCGTAACCTGTGGTCTAGCGACACGGCGCCGGGTACGCCTGGTTCTATCAGGGACCTCCACCTCCTCGTCCGAACTTTGGGTCAGAGAGCCACTGCTTTCCACAGGTTCATATTCTGACCCGCTAGATTCGTCAGATGAGGGTTCCCATTCCTCATCCGACTGGGTCAGAATCCTGTAGGCCTCTTCAGAAGAATACTCCCTGTTTGACATTTTGGACTACTAAATTTAGGGGTATTCCCTGAGACTACCCAAGAAAAAAAGCAAGCCTGTCTTACAAAGGGGAGGCTAGCGAAGTACCGGAGGCCGCTGCGGTTGATAAAAAATATCAAAACTGATTTTTTTTATCGCCGCAGTGCGTGTAAAGTGAATGTGCAGTGATCAAAAAATAATAATTTTTTGTCACTGCAGTGGGGCGTGGGTGAACGCACGTGTGGGCGACCGATCAGGCCTGATCGGGCAAACACTGCGTTTTGGGTGGAGGGCGAGCTAAGGTGACACTAATACAATTATAGATCTGACCGTGATCAGTTTTGATCACTTACAGATACTATAAAAGTACAAATGCTGATTAGCGATACGCTAATCAGCGAATAAAAGTGACTGCGGTGCGGTGGGCTGGGCGCTAACTGACGCTAACTACCTAACCAAGGGGCCTAAACTATCCCTAAAACCTAACAGCCAATACTAGTGAAAAAAAAAGATACAGTTTACACTGATCACTTTTTGTCTTTCACTAGTGATTGACAGGGGCGATCAAAGGGGTGGTCAAAGGGTTAATTGGGGTGCAGGGGGGTGATCTGGGGCTACAGTGAAGTGTTTGGTGCTACTCACAGTTCAGTCTGCTTCTCTGCTGGATCCAACCGACAAAAAGGACCAGCAGAGAAGCAGAGAAGCCATATAACAGATCATATTTACTAATATGATCTGTTATATGGCTTGTGATTCGATTTTTTTAAAAATCAGCAACCTGGCAGCGACTATCATTGGCTGGCAGGTTGCTGATGCAATTCTCCTCGAACTTTTGCCGGCCCGCGATGCGCATGCGCGGGCCGGCTGTGACCGAAATCTAGCGCCTCGCGAGAGGACGCGCCATGAAACAACCACCGCCAGGACGCGTCGCTGCGTTCGGCGGTCCGGAGGTGGTTAATTAGTTAATTGATGATCCTTGGCAGTAATTTTCTTTTCAACAAAAACTCTGCCTGTCCTGATCGGCTTCACAGGGGAGGAATCCCCCACTTGTGCTGCTGTTAGGACTAGGGGAAAACAAATTTATGTTAAAAATTAATGTTTACCTAACAGATCCTGCTGAAGCCAATGACTAATTGGCCCCCCTCCCGACGAGACCAGAGCGAGGGCTTACAATCTGCAAGGGAAGGAGACAGTAGGCGAGGATCAGACCTGTAGCCGCTGACATGAATTTCTACGCATTTCCTACAAAAGATTACGCCTGGATACAAAATATCAGTTTTTCCCTAATATACTCGCACTATATCTTAGCCATTACTGTGTGTCAGTGTACCGTACATTTAAACTGTTCATTATAGCGAGCACCAGTTTTAGGTTGTCCTTGCTAAGGCTATCTGGTCCTGGGGTTCAAAACAGAATGGTTTTTCATGCATATTTCTGGGCGTTTACACGTTACATCTGCACCAAAAGCCGCATGTCTTACTTGCAGTTTTTGGTGCGGATTTGATGCGGAGCAGGTCTCCTTTTTCGGTGAAAAGGGTGAAATCCACAGCTAAAACTGCAAATATAATTGACATGCTGTAGATTTGGAAATCCGAAATGCAGGTCAATTTCCGCACGGTCACTCTGGGGGGTCTCATTCTGGCGATAGTTGTGGGTCGCAGGTATGCTACCAATGACTCAGGTGAGACAACCCGTTTAAAGGGTTTAGAGAGCTAGGAGTGGAATATTGATAACCTATGATAGATAATCAATATCTGATTGGTGGGGTCTCCCAGCTCTGACGCTGTTTGAAGAGGACTTGGCACTCCTCACAATTGGAACAGAACTCTGGTTTTTCACTGTAATATTCAATTACCGAAGTTATTCAACGAAGTCTTGCGCAGCTTTGTGAATAACTTACTTTGGCTCATCAGAGCACATACATTCTAATTCCGTGCATTATTTTAACAATTTTTTTAGCGAAGCCACTTTGGATGTAGCATCCGAAGTCTCTTCGCTCATCTGTACTCACAACACACTAAGCACAGCACCATACATTGGATAGTGGCTGTGCTTGGTATCACAGCTCAGCCCTACTTGAATGGGACTGAGTGGCACATAGCCCATGTGACCGATAAATGTCACGTCACTGGCCTAGGAAGAGGCCGAGCACTCACTGGAAGGCCATGGCCTCTGCAAACCTCAGATAGGTGGACCCCCACCCAGAATCCTATCCTGACAAAAGATCCTCAATATTCTACCCCCAGCAAACCTTTTTAATTCTATTAAAGAAGCATACTTGTAGTAATTTACATTTTTCTCTTTAAACCTGAATTCATTACGGTGGCCACCACAGACTTGTATTCGGCCTCTCTACTGATTTTGTTGCCAAGAAGCACGTTGTCGTCTTCTGTGTTACATTTGAGACGATGTGAAAAATGTACTTCGTTTCCTTTTGAGAACGTTCGAGGAACTACCTGCTGAGATTGTAACTGAACCTTTGTACAACCCTTTTTTTATTTTTTTATTTTTTTTATATCTGTGGTGTTTTGTTTTTTTAAAGGGAGTCTGTTATGTCATTTTCACCAATATTACTAACATACCGGTGTATACTTTGTCTATATTCCATATTCAAAAAAGGAAGCGGAACGGACACGGAAACAAACAACATTCGTGTGCATGTAGCCTTAGGCGTAATGCACACGACCGTTCCGTTTTTTTGGCGGTCTGCAAACCGCAGATCCTCAAAAAACGGAAGCCGTCCGTGTGCCTTCCGCAATTTGCGGAACGGGCGGCCATCAATATAAATGCCTATTCTTGTCCGCAAAGCGCGGACAAGAATAGGACAGGCTATATTTTTTTAGTGGGGCCGCGGAACGGAGCAACGGATGCGGACAGCACTCCGTGTGCTGTCCGCATCTTTTGCGGCCCCATTGAAGTGAATGGGATGCGGATCCAAACAACGGCCGTGTGCATGTAGCCTTAATCTGAGCTTTCTGGTAAAGGGTATAAATCCTCTTACTGCATACCACTGCACTAATATAACTATATTCGCAGACAATGAAAAAGTTATGCGGTCTCCTATTTTTCAGATCGGGTGCAGTGGATGTGATTGTAGACGCATGAACACGCCTGATATTAGGGTCTTGTACTTACCAGTATAAATGCTGCACAATCATGGAGTATCACCTTATCTCTTGCATTATATTAATACCGTTGTATTAGCTTCTAAATCGAAACCTGACTTTGCCTCCAAACAGTTCACATAGGCAACATTAGGCTGTGTTCACATGTTGCATTAATAATGTATATTTTTTTTCTTCTTTTTCCGCCTTGCTATCAGTGAAAGCCATGATATGAGTGCGACACAGGGAAGCTCTAGTACATTCTCTACCTTATTATTCTGAAAAGACACCTTAAACTACATATACACTTTACATTTCCAGAACTGATATGGCAGAGGGGGCTGATGCTTCTGAATGTACTGAAATGGGATGGTCTGTAGCTTGTACAAACAGTTCATCAAGTCACTTTTTCATGTTAATTCTCCTTTTGCTATACAGGGTTAGGTTTTTCATTCAGAATTCCTGTGCAATAACCCAGATCAGATCGCTGGGAGAAAAGTACTGCTCTATTCTTACTCACACAAGCATACCAAACAGGTATATATTTTTTTCCCACTGATTCGATTAAGGCCTCCTGCACAGGAACGTGTGCGAACCATGGTCATATTGCAGACCGCATTTGCGGGCGCCGTTCCGTGGGCATTCCGCATCACTGATGCGGACCCATTCACTTCAATGGGTCCACAAATCCGGAGATGCGGAACGGAAGCACGGAACGAAAACCCACAAAAGCACTACAGAGTGCTTCCGTGGGGTTTCGTCCCGTACTTCCATTCCACAAAAAGGTAGGACATGTTCTATCTTTTTGCGGAAAGGGCCGATCGCGGACCCATTAAAGTGAATGGGTCTGTGATCCGCTGCGGCTGCCCCACGGGCGGTGTTCGTGCATTGCGGCCCGCAATTTGCAGGCTGCAGCACGGCCACGGGGCGCACACGTTCGTGTGCAAGAGGCCTAACTGTGATAAGTGTCATGCGCTAGCCTATTTTTGCTCTACTTTTACTCTCCTACAATGGCCATGCAATTGTTTCTCTATGGAGAGTCATGTTAGCACTCCCCCCACCTCCACCATCACACACACACACACACACACACACAAAAATAGTATTTTGTGAACAAGGGTGTCCTCTGTACCGATTTAACCACTGTGCTCTTATACTTTTAGGTCCATTTACAGATGTTGTCACCACAAACCTCAAACTGCGGAATCCGTCTGACAAGAAAGTATGTTTCAAAGTTAAAACTACAGCACCACGACGCTATTGTGTAAGGCCAAACAGTGGCATCATTGATCCAGGAGCCACAGTAACAGTTTCAGGTATGTATTGTAATGTGGGTATAGATATGCACCGATCAGCCATAGCATTAAGACTGATGAAGTGAATGTCTTGGACTAACTTCTTACAATGGTGCGTGTTAAAGGAGGAAGATATATTAGGAGGAGGCTAAAGAACAGTGACTTCTTAGTTGGATGAAGATAAAACAGGCAAGAGTAAGGGTCTGTGTATCTATGACGAGGAACAATTTGTGATGTCTAGACAAACAGGTCATGCGGGGTGTTCCCGGTGTGCGGCATTAGTGCCTACCGAATGTTTCCAAAGAGGGATAACTGGTGATCCAACGTTAGGGTCATAGACACTCATAAGTCATTAATGTGCATGGGGAGCAAAGGTTAGCCCATCTGGTCTGATTTCAAAGAGGAGCTGCTGGGAAAGTGAATGCTACGTTTGAGAGGAAGGTGCGAGAATGCACAGAGTGTCGCCACTTATTGCATAGCCGCAGACCAGACTGCCCATGCTAACCACTGTCCACTGCTGTAAACTACATAAATGGCAGATGAGCCAAAGCTGAAGTCATATGGACGTCCCTTGTTCAGCCAGAATGGAGAGCTGACGTCCATCTCCCATTCTGGTGAACCAAAGCAGTCCTTGATATACATGGGCTCCTAGGAGTATATACATGGGAAAAAAATCTGACAGGTTGCGACTTCCACTGGCAAATTCTTGGCCCTGGGTTGTTGACAGCAGGCAGTAAAATGTGGTCTACATGATTTTGCAGATAGACGAATACTCTATGCCCATGTCACTTAGGCTGCGTTCACATCTTCGTAAAGATGTTGCGGTTGCCTCATCCAGCACAAATGCCAGCTGTTGACCGGAAAGCTAGCAATTATGCCAGAAAGCCTCCAGATCCCATTATAGTGAATGGGGAGCCAGCGGTGACCTGTTGAATCTGGCAATGCCGAATGAACTCCAGCAGGTTCTTTGCTGGAACCACCTGCCTGAAATGTTCATCGGAGATGTGAACATGACCTTAGGGTGCGGATATGAAGCTCGTCCCGTAGGCAGATTAATGTGCCTCTGAAGCAACATGTATATTTCCTGTAGACTAGCATCTGCTCGATGTTCTCGCTCAGTCCTTTCTGATGACAGATTGCCTTTAAGGGTACATGCACACGTCGAGGATTCATGTCCGCACTGAAATCCGCAGGTGTTCTCTGGCAAATCTGTGCGGTCAATCCGCATCAATTGGTGCAGGTTTCGTAAAGATTTGGTGCGGATTTTCCACACGTGGATTTTACTAAGTGAATGACGAAAATCCAGTCAGGAAAAAAATGGACATGCTGCGGATTTTAAAATCCTCGCGGAAAAAAAATTCTCATAGAATACAATGTACGTGACCATTCCGCACACACATCTGTGCGGAAAATCCGCAAGCAATCCTGATCGTGTGCATTTAGCCTAATGCTTTTTTTTAATTTCCAGACATTGTTTATTTGCTGTTTTTAAGTGTAATTCGTGGAGTCACATGAAACTCATGAGGAAGGAAGCGTAATTTATGCCATGAAATAAAATAACAGGCTGCTCTAATTTAAAGAGTGTCACGAGGACAGCTAATCTTATAATCAAATCCTTCTTTGGAGAACAGTTTTCACCTTGTGTTTAAATGAACGGACGGAATCCTTGCATCTGTATTAGGTTTTTTGTTTTCTTTCTTCATTGAGACTGCCTACAATGTGAGGCCAGAGTAATGCCCCCTTTGGTAGCTAGACAAAAAAATCAAAATTTTTCTAGTCATAGAGAGACAAAAAGATGTTTATAAGGAGTGAATTCACACATACACGGCTCTGTTTGTTTCACAGTTGGTTCCATGGGGTTAGCCTAGGCAGAATCTCATAACCAAAACTATTATTGCAGTGGAAATCTTGCAACATTCTGGCGGCTTTGTCTACTCTTAGGGCAGGCAAAGATATTCCAGGATTAGATTGCTCATGTTATCTGCAGCTGCAAAGGCACAAATTTTCTCTGACAACTTCTAATAAACAAAAAAAGAAAAAAAAAAAAAGCTTGGAAGAAACTTTTTTTTTTAGGCTTGGTTACTTCTGACTTCCACTAGTTGTTGCTCCCTGTTGTTATTCAGGAACCTGAGAAGGTAGCAGCCCAGTTCCTTTATGATGGATCTTTCCAGAGACTGCTGTCCAGACTTAGCCTCAAAGTCCAAAGCATGTCAAAGAAACAACAAAAGTAAAAAAAAATCTAAATCGGAGGTCCTTTTCATTAACAAAAGTTGCTCATTTTGTCTAGTGGTTTATCTATTCTAGTTTAATTATAATTACCACCATCCCGTTCCGGTCAGAAAGCCGTCCTAGATTATTAGGTTTAGCACTGAGGCAGATTGTGTGAGTGTTGAACTAGGGTTGTACCGGGTATCGAACTATCAATACTTTTTTGATACCTTTTTACATCCCGGGATTGTCATTTTTCAAATACTCGCCATTCTCCCATAAGCGACCACACAGTGGAGAAGGAAGGCGAGCACCACTGCCGGCTGCTGCCACCTATGATATAACAGTGGCCTGATGGGGGAGTGTTAGGAAAAATAGGAGGGCAGGAGGGAGTTAAACTTATTGTGGAGCTGGATGCTCATAGGTTAAAGGACCTTTGATGATGTAATCGCCATGTGACCAGTAACATCCACTTGGCAATGACATCATCGCAATTCCTTTATCCTTCAACATCCAGAAGGATCTTGCTGCAGGAGAAGATTCCTGTTTTCACACATGTGCTTCATGCTGTATGCCTGTATTAATGTGCCTCACATTCATGGTAACAGTGATCCCATTATGGACCTCATATAATGGGCAACTTGGGGTTAATTATGTCACTTACTATAAGGGCTCATTCAGACGGCCGTATGCTGTCCGCAAAAATACTGAATGCTATCCGTTTTTTTGCGGATCCGCAAAAAAACGGATCTGCAAAAAAACGGATAGCATTCAGTATTTTTGCGGACCCATAGACTTCAATGGGGCCATGTCCTGATTTTCACGGACAAGTATAGGACATGTTTCATTTTTTTTGCGGATCCGCAAAAAAAACGGATAGCATTCAGTATTTTTGCGGACAGCATACGGCCGTCTGAATGAGCCCTTAATATGAGGCACATGGAGGTTCAAAATTAATAACTCCTTTTGCCTCACATTAAAGGGGTATTCCGGTTAATTGTTGGGGTCCTAGATCAGTTGGGGTCCTACCGCTGGGACCCCCCACCAATCACAAGAACCGGTGCCCCGTACCCCCTGCAACACCTGAAATAGAACATGTGATATTGTGCGTTTTGCAGAGGACAGGCATTGTTACAATGGATCTGCAAAAAATGAAAAAATGGATGCAGCACAGATGTCATCCATTTTTTTTATTTATTTTGCGGATCAGTGTTTTTCAGGCCGCAAATACATACGGTCATGTGTATGAGCCCTTAATGCGAGGCACATGGAGATACAAACTGAGAAAACCATGTGCCTCACATTAAGGGCTTGTGCACATGACTGGCTGTTTTGTGCATTCCTCAGTTTGTTGAAAGGAACGTCCGGTCCCTAATAGAACAGTCCTATCCTTGTCCGTAATGCGGACAAGCATAGGACATGTTTTATAATTTTGCGGATGGCATGGACTGGACGTCAGGATGCGGACATCATGCTGTCTGCATCTTTTGTGGCCCCATTGAAGTAAATGGGTCTGCACCTGACCCACAAAAAAAGCAGATTGGATGTGTCCCAAAAATATGTTAGTGTGCATGAGCCCTAATATTAAGTAATCCCATCATGTACCTACTCGCGTAATGGACAACATAGGGTTAATGTGAGGTACATGATGGGGTTACTTACTTTTAAGTTGAGGCACATAGACATCCAAATTGATAAATCCATGCATGTGCCTCAGCTTAAGTCCTCTTGCACACGAACGTGCCGTGTTTTGCGGATCCGCAAAACACAGATGCCGCCCGTGTGCCTTCCGCAATTTGCGCAAAACGGACAAGAGTAGTACATGATCTATAATTTTTGCGGGGCCACGGAACGGAGCAACGGATGCTGACAGCACACCGTGTGCTGTCCGCATCTTTTGATGCCCCATTGAAGTGAATGTGGCTCGGATGCGGAACCAAACCACGGTCGTGTGCAAGAGGCCTAACTGTAAGTAACCCAATCATTTACCTCACATTTAACCCTATATTGTCCATTGTGTGATGATGTAGTTGACGGACTTGCTATAAACTTGAGGCATGTGGTTTTATCAATTTAGAGTTCCATGTGCCTCACATTATTAGTAAGTGGCCTCATATAATGGGCAATCGATACTTTGCAAAATAAAGAAATACTCGCACATTAGGCTACTTTCACACTGGCGTTTCTGGGTCCGCCTGTGAGCTCAGTTTCAGGGCTCTCACAAGCGGCCCCAAACGGATCAGTTTAGCCCCAATTCATTCTGAAAGGATAAGGATACGTTCAGAATGCATCAGTTTGGCTCCGTTCCGCCTCCATTCTGCTCTTGCAGCGTTTTGGTGTCCGCCTGGCGGTGCGGAGCCAAACGGATCCGTCCTGACTTACAATGTAAGTCAATGGGGATGGATCCGTTTACATTGACACAATATTGGTGCAATTGTAAACGGATCCGTCCCCCATTGACTTTCAATGTAAGTCAGGACGGATCCGTTTGACTTACACATAGACTTTTTTTTTTGACTTGGTTATGCAGACTGAACGGATACCAGCGTTTGCATTTATAGATGCGGATCAGTCTGTGCAGATACCAGACGGATCCGCACCTAACGCAGGTGTGAAAGTAGCCTTAACCTTATGTTGCTTTTTTTTCTTTTTTCTCTGTTTTCTGCTTTGTTGTCGAATGGAATTGAGTATCACAATACTTATTCTTGTGTCAAAAACCAATCAAATTTCTGGTATCTTGACAACACAACTTTAAACTCGGCCTGACAGGAGAGTTATAAAGGCTGTAAACCTATGACTGCCGATATGCTAGATCAGCGGGACAGCGGGCACCCAAACAGGTGAAGCTGTAAGAAGGAACATGACATCGGCTCTTGGGGATATAGTTTTATAACTGCTCACATACCAGTGCCCATACTAGTCTTTGAGCTGGTCGACCAGCCAGACTCTTGTACAGTCTCCTCATTTGTTTATTTTCCGAAGAACCCCTTTAACATCTGGTGCCCTTAATAATTTGATTACTGATAATTGCTTTGAGCTGGTTAATATGCTTTGCTGTTTATCTTAATTAGGGCGGAAACGATTAATCGATTAACCAACACACAAAAATCCTCAATGCAAATTTTTTGCATCGATGATTCGTTTGTGGCAAGTGACCAGAGTGAGTGAAGAGCTTGCTATTACTCGTGCTCCGTGGTCACCCGCCTGCCTGCACAGCGCTGCACTGGATCCTGATGTACACACATCGTCAGGACACAGTGCACATAAGAACGCACTATGACATGATGCTGTGTGACGTCAGGCCCCAGTGCAGCGCGTGAAGAAGAGGATGGAAGATCTCTGGAGTGTCAGCAGCACCCCTACAGGAAAGGTAAGTATTTTAGTTCACTGGCGCTGCGGCTGGGCACGGATGGCTAGGAGTGGCACTGGGAGGAGCTGGTGGCATTGGAGGGGGAACTGCTGGGGAGCAACTGATGGCACTGGAGGGGGAACTGATGGCAGCGGGGCTGACTAGTTTTTATAGAAAACGGTTAATTAGTTTTTTCTTATTAGAGTACTCGATTAATCGGTATTATACTTGATTAGTAAAATAATCAATAGCTGCAGCCCTAATCTTAATTCATTGATTTGTTTGATGGGCCCTTTACACTGGGCAAGAATACCGCACATGATCGCTAATGAGCGTTCATAAAAACACTTGTTAGCAATTATCTGGTGGTGTAAATGTGCCGCTGATTGCCCAATGAACCAGCCAAACGCTCGTTCATTGGGTAATAGATCATTTGTGCGGTCACAAAATTTATCTTGGCCGCAGCGGAGTGTGTTTACACAGCACGATCATTGCCGGCAAATAATGATTCTGTAAGGGGACGAGTGATGACATTGGTGATCACTCCCCATACGGTGGAGGAGATTGCTGCATGTAATAGCAGTGGTCTTCTCCACTGACCAGCAGGCAGTTGTTAGGAAGGAACGCTTCCTTCCTAACAATCTGCTGCTGTATTGTCCTTTGTAAAGGTGAATGACTCTTCATATTACACCCTGTACCTTCAGCGATTTTCCTATAGGAAAAGCAGAGCACTGGCAAAAAGCTTAGGTTTTTGAATTTGCTGATTTACAGGATTCTCTCTGTCCACCAAAAGCTGGCAAAAGAGGTATTCTCGTCCCGGACATTAGTGGTATATTGCTAAGATATGCCACCAATATCGGATAGGTGCATGTTCCCACCTCTGAGACCCACTACTATCTCCAGAACGGGTCCCCCTAAAGTGAAGGAGAGCACACCATGCATGCACGGCCAAATAGCCAAGCTGGCAGTCCCATAGAGGTGAATGGAGAGGTGGCCATGAAGCTGTGGTGCACTTTTTATTCACTTCTATGGCACTTCCAAAAATAGCCTAGCACAGTCATTCAGTTATTTTTGGAACTTCTGTACAGGAGAATGGTGCGCATGTGCGGTACACTCTTATTTAGTTTGGTGGGCACCTATCTGATGTTGGTGGCATATCGCTAGAATATGTACAAGATGGCTAGAACCCTTTAAGAATGTGCAGTCCATTATGTTTTGTCCTATAACACTTTCTACAGTTCACCAAAAATGTTGTGGAAATCAAGTCTATGGAACTGCAAAAACACTTTTGAGAAATGAAGTAGAATGGTCAGACTGGTTCAAGTTGATAATTTGGAGACCCTAATTCAAAGAACCATTCAGTGTGGATAAAATCAAGGCATCCCTGAAGGCACAGCACCTTGAAGTTTATAGGATAGATGGGTTCCACTCCTGTATAGCCAAGAACATTTCACTGAGTTTACACTGAGCTTTAAAATTGGAGCGTTGTAAATCCATAACTGTAGAAGTAGTCACAAGCAGAGGTCGCGCTACATTTTTCCCGGAGTATTTTTAGCCGAGGAGGAGTACAAAAGTTGAAGTAATTTTAAATACATAATACGTAGCCTGCACTTGTTCACATCTGCGTTTGGAGCCTCCGTCACAGATTTTTGTTAGACTGGACAAAAAAATCCTTACATGCAGGACTTATTTGTCTGGTAAAAAGAGAGCAGAAAATCATCGGATCCCATCATAGTAAATTGGAGTATGTTCAGCTCTGTTCCTGTCTGGGCTGGGTTGACATCATGTTTCGGTCATACGTACGTGAAAGAACTTATAATGGACGCCTTAGGCAGATGCCATACTGTGGCATCTGTCACCATAGAGTTCCATTGTACAAAAAATGTATATATTTTATTTTTTTTCTCTGGACTTTGCAGGATGGGAAGATGTGGTACACTAAGATTTCCCATCCTGCAAAAAAACACACAAAAAAAAATGTATATATTGGCTTTTTTATTTTTTACAATGGAACTCTATGGTGATGGATACCACAGTATGGCATCTGTCTGAGGCATCCGTTAACATACATTTTTTTTTGTATATGTTAAACATATGACAAAAAAACAATACTTCCATAATTTTCATTGTTCTGCTCATCTAACGGAGCGGAACAGAAATAAATAGTGGTGGTGTGAACGGGGCCTAAGAGGTGGGTATGCAGGGAACCATTACTGGTCTAAATAACATGAAGCAATTATGGCGAAGTGATAAAGTCCAGTTCAATATGGCGGATCTTCCCTGTACTTGGCTATAATAGCCCGCTGTGCATTTACTACACACTGCAACACATACATCACAGACCCTGCACTACATACATCAGAGTGCGGTGTATGGAGTGCACATCGATACATTGCTGCACTTTCACCTTGTGGTGCAGGTCAGACTGGATGTCCGGGCTCCTCTACAGTTGTCCAGCACTCCATTCCTCTTCATCTCCACGCCATGTTTGCCGGCGCATCGCTGCCCCTGCTCTCTTCATACATCGGTACTTGGGAGCCGGCCCCTCCTCCTTTCATCTCCCGCCAGCTTCCCCTTCTGCAGGGCGGTGTATCGCTCCGGCGCCCGCCCAAACCAATAGCAAAGCTCCTTACTGTATGGAGCTTTGCTATTGGTTATTTCAGGCACAGGCAGCATTGCTGCGCTTCCTATGCCGTTCCCTGTGCTGCTGAATATAGGGGATAAGTCTAAGGCGTATTGGTACGCCTTAGACTTTTTTCAGAGTGGAAAACAGCCTGAACAGGCTTGTGACGCTTGTACAGGCATTATTGCGACCTCTGCTCACAAGACAGTCCGAACAAGGCTGAAGTGTTTCGGGCACACTCATTGCAGTTACTGCTATAAATATGGACTTGGTAACATGTAAGCGTTGATTGGACATTGTGTCTAAAACACTTAAGCGTTGGTTGGACTGTCTTGGTTACTTGTGTATGGTTATTGATTTATATCTGAATATAACCCCAATTTTAGGATCCCAAGATGCTGGACATTACTTGTATAGTGTGGTTCATTCTCAAGCGGATTCTGAGCAGCAGGGATCCTATGGTTACAGTGGGCGCCTGGCTCACAATCACTGGAAAAAGTCTGATCTGTGTAGTTGCCCAATCTCATTCCACTGTTGTGGTGAAATGGGTGATTTGCTGTATGAAAGTGGAGTCCGCTAAACTTTTGAACTACATGTCCCCAGGTTGACATGGACAAGCAGTAAAGCTGGCCATGCACATTTAATAGCCGTTGGCTGGATGATCTTTTGGCCGACAGCTATCTTTTCTGTCTCCATCCCAGGTTTCTCATACAGATTCAGCTCAGCCGTACATGTCTATATGTGCTATGGAGTGAGCTGCGAGACACGTCTCCCTGGAGAACAAAAGGATCCGGCGAAAATATTTATTTCGCATGATCCTTATCTATCCTGACATCTGTCGGGGGAGAGTCGGAAGCTCCCCACACACAGTGTGTCGTCCGGTGGGTTCAGCCTACGCAAGTATAATGTGTATGGCCAGCTTAAGAGTTCATGTGCAACTAGAAATGTGGTCACAGTGAAAAGTGTCAACCTTTTCTATTTAGTGTATTGTGAATTTAGTTTGCCTTTTCACCTTGTTTTGCTTCGCTGTAGTTATGAGGTTTGTTTGCCGAATACAATAGACACTATTGATTAGAATGTAACTTGATCTTGAGGCTCTTGGGTTTGTCAAGCTGGTTGCTGTGCAGCTATCTGCCCTGCTGGATTGACTAAACTATTCTTAAATGGATCTTGTAGGAACTGGTTAAGTTACCAGAACTGGTAGCTCTTCATATGTAGAGGCTAAGGGTTGTATTACACCAATAGATTACCAATTTCTGTCCAATCAGACCAATACATGCAAAAGATCTGTATGTGTAATCGGCCATCTGACCAATGATTGGTCAGAAAATCTGTCAGATAATCTGTTGGGGTAATACAGCCCTAAGGCCCCTTTCACACGGGCGAGTATTCCGCGCGGATGCGATGCGTGAGGTGAACGCATTGCACCCGCACTGAATACCGACCCATTCATTTCTATGGGGCTGTTCGCATGAGCAGTGATTTTCACGCATCACTTGTGCGTTGCGTGAAAATCGCAGCATGCTCTATATTCTGCGTTTTTCACGCAACGCAGGACCCATAGAAGTGAATGGGGTTGCGTGAAAATCACAAGCATCCGCAAGCAAGTGCGGATGCGGTGTGATTTTCACGCACTGTTGCTAGGAGACGATCGGGATGGAGACCCGATCATTATTATTTTCCCTTATAACATGGTTATAAGGGAAAATAATAGCATTCTGAATACAGAATGCATAGTAAACTAGCGCTGGAGGGGTTAAAAAAAAATCAAAATAATAATTTAACTCGCCTTAGTCCACTTGATCGCGTAGCCCGGCATCTCCTTCTGTCTCCTTTGCTGGACAGGACCTGTGGTGAGCATTAAATTACAGGTAAAGGACCTTTGGTGACGTCACTCCGGTCATCACATGATCCATCACATGATCTTTTACCATGGTGATGGACCATGTGATGACCGGAGTGACGTCACCAAAGGTCCTTTACCTGTAATTTAATGCTTACCACAGGTCCTGTTCAGCAAAGGAGACAGAAGGAGATGCCGGGCTACGCGATCAAGTGGACTAAGGTGAGTTAAATTATTTTTTTTATTTTTTTATTTTAACCCCTCCAGCGCTAGTTTACTATGCAGTCTGTATTCAGAATGCTATTATTTTCCCTTATAACCATGTTATAAGGGGAAATAATACAATCTACAGAACACCGATCCCAAGCCCGAACTTCTGTGAAGAAGTTCGGGTTTGGGTACCAAACATGCGCGATTTTTCTCACGCGAGTGCAAAACGCAATACAATGTTTTGCACTCGCGCGGAAAAATCGTGGGTGTTCCCGCAACGCACCCGCACATTTTCCCGCAACGCCCGTGTGAAAGAGGCCTAAGGGTCACCACCACATCTGCTTTGGGCTGCAGTGACTGGTTAGAAGCAGCTTTCCCCTTCATTGATGATTATTCTTTTCTTTGTGATAGTTTGTAGTAGAAAGTTTATCTGATGGATTTTACATAGGTAACATGATTTTTATTTTTATTTTTTTTCTGGTGCTTTTCTTTTTCTTTTTTTTTTGGGTTTCTTAATTTTTTTTTTCTTTGACATAGTAGAAATTTTATCTGATGGAATTGCTATAGGTAACTTGTGCTTTGTTACTTTTTCTAAACAGTTATGCTGCAGCCATTTGACTATGATCCAAATGAGAAGAGTAAGCACAAGTTCATGGTGCAGACCATTTTTGCCCCATCAAACATAACAGACATGGAAACAGTGGTAAGTTGAAAGAAAACACTTTGGATATTAGAAATCAAAAAGTCCAGGAACGATTCTGGAAAAATGCCTGTGAGCGCTGCATGCTTCCAAGAAATCCTTTAGGGTTGTTCCTACCACTGACCTGGTGTCTTTGGCTTTTTTTTTTTTTTACATTGTTTAAACCCTGATAATTCGCAATCATAGTATAACATAGTGACAGGTCTGGATTTAGAACATTATAACCTGATGTTCCTTTCAGATTGTCCTTATTTTGAGTGTATGAACAGCAAACACAGAGCCTTGGAGGTGTGAAGTGTTTGAGAATGTGTGTAAGGTTGGCCTTACACTTAAATATTGCAGTGTCTTTTCTCCTAACCCTGTGTTCTGCCATCCTGAATATTTACAAATAAATGGAATACTATTTCCCTTGTCAAAACATGTATCCCTACAGAGTCATCCCTGATTAATCAGGGTCAGTTGTTAATTTATTCATACGTTTCCATCAGGAACAATGTAGAATGGAACAGCGCAGAATTTTAAGGAAAGATGCCCCAGAATTGTAATTTCATGAAGAAAATAAGTATTAACTAAAATAGATATGTCTGGAGGGTTGTCGGATTCTCTTTAAGAAGCCTGTAAGCCAACGGCAATCTTTAAAGCGGTTGTCTCATATTGCTGTTACTAAGACGAGATGAGACACAGTCCTGACCACCAGCTGGCTGGGAAACGGCAGAGCGCTCCGGTGCTCACTGTCAGTATTTCTCATTGCCGTGCATGTGAGCTACGGAAACGGTGTAACACAGCAAGCTGTGCTGTCTGAGTTAGTTAGGGAAACAGTATCACTTGCTGTGCTACGCTGTTTCCGTAGCTCTCATGCACAAGAACGGGAGCTACTAAAACAACAAGCCCCGAAGAGCTCTGATGTTTCCCAGCCGGGAGGTGAGATGAGACAACCCCTTTTAAAGGGAACCTGTCACCAGTTTTTAACCATAAGAATCATCTGCATCCTGAGATAGTTCTCCCCCACCCTAATCATCCTATTTTTTATTATTTTTTTTTAACACCTCCAAGTACTTCTTTTAGGCCTCTTTCACACGGGCGTCATGTTTTTGGGCCGGATAAGGTGCGGGTGCGTCGTGGGAAAATGCACAATTTTTCCGCGCGAGTGCAAAACATTGTAATTCATTTTGCACGCGCGTGAGAAAAATGGGCATGTTTGGTACCCAGACCCGAACCTGGACTTCTTCACAGAAGTTCAGGTTTGGGTTAGGTGTTGTGTAGATAGTATTATTTTCCATTATAACATGGTTATAAGGGAAAATAATAGCATTCTTAATACAGAATGCATAGTACAATAGGGCTGGAGGTGTTAAAAAAAGATTTAAACAATAATTTAACTCTCCTTAAAGCGAACCTTTCACCTGCATTTCACTTAATAAACTATCAAAAGTACCTTATAGATCATCCTCATTGTGTTATCATACAGTCTTGTCCCGCTTTTCTGCCATGTATATGCATGAAAAAATCGCCTTATAAAGTCCTCGTCTCCAGCTCCACAAGTCACGTTAGAAGTCAAGGGGGTAGCCCTTCCCTCACTCCAGGCTGTAACTCCCCTGCCCTAACCCCGCCTCTATGCAGTCTAATTGACACCCGGCTCAGTCGCCGGGACCACGCTTGTACAGGTGGCGCTTGCGCTGTCTGACTCAAGCGCGATCCTGTAACTGAATCGCTCATGTGCACAGCCCCATAGAAATTAATGGGTTCGGATTCAGTGCGGCTGCAATGCGTTCACCTCACGCATTGCACCCGCGCGGAAAACTCGCCCGTGTGAAAGGAGCCTTACAGTCCACTTTCGCTTTTTTCAAGTTTATGTAAATTAAATGCTTACCTCATCACTTCCCATTCCTAACCCCACCTCCCGTTACATGAGTGACAGAATCTAAAGATCCTACCCTCCTCCCGAACTCGTGTCCCAAATCGCACGCATGTGCAGAACCAGTCACCTCACTCACTGATGAAAGAAAATCTAGAATATTTGCGATTACGAAGAAATGGCACTATATTCTAGATCTTCGCAAATTCTTGAAGTGCCGATATTCTCGATAAAAATCAACACTACTACTGATCATATAATGCAGGGCTCCAGATGGCGACCAAAATGGTCGCCAATGCGACTTAGAATTGCCAAATTGCGACAAGACTTTGTAGTCTTGTCGCCATTTGCGCCTAGACCTTCCGCTGCCCTTTCATCAAACATTGCGCTTCACACATCGAATCTCCATCGCCAGCCCGGCCAGAATAGCAACAAACCTGATCCTCCAATCAGGTGTCCGGTCACATGCAGGTGAAAGACTTTGGATTCAGCTCACTGATTGGCTAATCTGGCACTCCTGCATTGTGATAGGCTGTTGCCGATGGGTGGGCGGGGCTTAGGACGGCAGGCGTTTTGATGGACAGCGCAAATAGGCTGCAGTATCCAGTCACTATCAGGGCGCCTGTGTGAAGGTGAGGGAGCTGGGGCGATCACAGTTCCTGGGCTCTCAGTGCCTGGAGTGGGCGGGTTTGGACAGAGCACAGTGCTTGATCGCATGCTGGATGGCAGCCAGTGGCTGGTGCAGGTACAGGTAGTGTTCTCCTGGGCAATGCCCTGTGCAGGGGGTGGGCAGCAAGCCTGTAGTGGCAGCACATGTCTGCCCAGTCACCATGGCAGGGGTCACAAAGGCATTCACCTGGCACTTTCATGGCATGCTGGGGGAAGGATCTTTAATTCTATTATATCTGTGTGACCAGGCTCTGAGGCTGCTGCAGTGGGCAGTCCTCTGCCTCAGTGTGACTTGTGGAGGAAGAGTACTGGACAAGCAGGCGGGAAGGAAAGCTCAGTGACATCATCTGCAAGTCACATTGCCCTGGCCTTGTGTGGAGAGCCTCCACTCCGAAGTATGTCATTGCCCTTCTTGTCCATCACACGCCCAGCTCCATGTCTGTACAGATGTGCTTTTACTAACTATACCTTATTATAGAGAAGCCATGGGGTTAATGTGCCTAGTAGAGGGGCTCCTGCCAGACCGCCTGGCACTGACCTCCCCCCACTTGTGCCGTTCCTTTCACCATAGTTATGCCCCAGGTCATTAAAGGAGTGGTGAAGATAGCTTCATGTATAGACTACTAGGTGTCTGGGAACCCCTCCAATAATGAAAAAGTGGCCCCATACCCTATGGCAAGGAAGCCCAGCCTGCGGCCCTCCAGCTATTGTAAAACTACAATTCCCACCATGCCCTGCTGTAGGCTGATGGCTGTAGACTGTCTGGGCATGCTGGGAGTTGTAGTTTTGCAACAGCTGGAGAGCCTCAGGTTGGCCATCCCTGCCCTATGGAGCTCCCTGAAATAAATGCAGCAGCAGGTAGTGTATGCACCTGCCACCCCATTTATTCTCTATTGGACTGCTGGGGATAGCTGAGGACAGTGCTTGGCTATTTCTGGCGGTCGCATAGAGAATAAATGTAGCACCAAGGCGCACGCTTCACCAGCCTCTCCATTCATTTCATGGTATGGGGCAGTCCTTGTGGTCAGAAATATAAAACTATCGTGGATTATCAGATTAACAGAATACCCTTTTAAAGGGGTTGGCCCATCTCGCACTTTGGTGGCATAGGATAGGTACGGCCCCCAAAGTGAACGAGGGCGCACCATGTATTGACTTTTATGGGAGTGCCGAAACTTCCATAGAGGTGATCATGCTTGCGTAGTTCACTGTCCATTCACTTCTATGGAAGTTCTGGAAATAGCCGAGGGCGCCTGCCGCACATTCAGGGGGGTGTCTTCTTAATTTTGGGGGCCCTGTTCTACTTGGTAAACTGAGTGGGCTGTAGCTTAGAAAACCCCATGCTCCTTAGCATCCCAGCTATATTATATGTATTTTAAATTTGGCGACTAAAAATTTCATTTGGCTCCTAAATTTTTCAGGTTAGGAGCCAAAGGCTCCTTGAGATTTTTTTTAGTCTGGAGCCCTGTAATGTATACTGCGCAGCTGTGAGACTTGGAAGACAAGGGGTGGAGATGAGCAATGTAGAGGGTGTGTCTTATGTTTGTGGGCGTGGTTGCACTCCAAGAGTCAGAGAAAGCTGGACTCCTCTCTGAAGCATGGAGGAGACGAGACTTATCCAAGGGGCATTTACATATATGGCGGGAACATTTATTTTACGTTTTTCTCTGTACTGATAGTTCGTTTAGAGTTGATTTTAATATCATTATTAGGGCTCATTCAGACGGCCGTATGCTGTCCGCAAAAATACTGAATGCTATCCGTTTTTTTGCAGATCCGCAAAAAAAATGAAACATGTCCTATACTTGTCCGTGAAAATCAGGACATGGCCCCATTGAAGTCTATGGGTCCGCAAAAATACTGAATGCTATCCGTTTTTTGCAGATCCGTTTTTTTGCGGATCCGCAAAAAAACGGATAGCATTCAGTATTTTTGCGGACAGCATACGGCCGTCTGAATGAGCCCTTAATGTATTAAAAAGAATTTTAGAAAAGTGAGTGGATAAATAGGCTTAGAAAGTGATGACCGGTTTCCATTAAGTTTGTGACCACCAGCCTTAACATTATTAACCACCATGTATATTTTAATGGGGATGAAGGGAATAAGCCACTGATACACCCCTGCCCAAGACTTATCACCTGCGGGAACAAAGGACATGTTAAAAGCTAATTTGCCCAGTACAGTACCTTTTTTTTTTTTTCCCTCCGACGTCTGTCATCAGGAAGAGCCAGGAGACCCCCAAACACACTTGATTCCTTTCTGAGATCGATGGGTTCATCTGACCTTTATCTAATGTTTCGGCCAATCTTTACATAGTAACATAGTACATAAGGCCGAAAAAAGACATTTGTCCATCCAGTTCGGCCTGTCATCCTGCAAGTTGATCCAGAGGAAGGCAAAAAACCCTGTGAGGTAGAAGCCAATTTTCTCCACTTTAGGGGAATAAAAAATTCCTTCCCGACTCCAATCAGGCAATCAGAATAACTCCCTGGATCAACTACCCCTCTCTAGTAGCTATAGCCTGTAATATTATTACGCTCTAGAAATACATCCAGGCCCTTTTGAACTCTTTTATTGTACTCACCATCACCACCTCCTCAGGCAGAGAGTTCCATAGTCTCACTGCTCTTACCGTAAAGAATCCTCTTCTATGTTTGTGTACAAACCTTCTTTCCTCCAGATGCAGAGGATGTCCCCTCGTCACAGTCACAGTCCTGGGGATAAATAGCTGATGGGATAGATCTCTGTACTGACCCCTGATATATTTATACATATTAATTAGATCTCCCCTCAGTCGTCTTTTTTCTAAAGTGAATAACCCTAATTTTGATAATCTTTCAGGGTACTGTAGTTGCCCCATTCCAGTTATTACTTTAGTTGCCCTCCTCTGGACCCTCTCCAGCTCTGCTATGTCTGCCTTGTTTACAGGAGCCCAGAACTGTACACAGTACTCCATGTGTGGTCTGACTAGTGATTTGTAAAGTGGTAGGACTGTGTTCTCATCACGGGCATCTATACCCCTTTTGATGCAACCCATTATCTTACTGGCTTTGGCAGCAGCTGCCTGACACTGGTTTTTACTGCTTAGTTTGCTGTTTATTAAAATTCCTAGATCCTTTTCCATGTCAGTGTTACCGAGTGTTTTACCATTTAGTATGTACGGGTGACTTGCATTATTCCTTCCCATGTGCATAACTTTACATTTATCAGTGTTAAACCTCATCTGCCACTTATCTGCCCAAGCCTCCAATCTATCCAGATCCATCTGTAGTAGTATACTGTCCTCATCAGTGTAAATTACTTTACACAGTTTAGTGTCATCTGCGAAAATTGATACTTTACTATGCAAGCCTTCTACAAGATCATTAATAAATATATTGAAGAGAATAGGGCCCAATACTGACCCCTGAGGTACTCCGCTAGTGACAGTGACCCAATCTGAGTGTGTACCGTTACAGGGTGGATTCACACGACCGTATAAACGGGTCGGCATCCATTCCGCAATTTTTGCGAAAAGGGTGCATACCCATTCATTTCTGTGGGGCCGCAAAATATGTCCACATACGCTATAGCATATAGCGCCGGCCAAGTGCGGTCTACAAAATGCGGAACGCACACGGCTGGTATCCGTGTTTTGCGGATCTGCAAAACACTTACGGTCTTGTGAATGCTCTGTTCATGCTGCTGTTGGGATCCTTCCTGTCAGGTTTCCATTGCGATTTTTTTTTTTTTTTTTTTTTTTTTGTCTATTGTGAGCTTTTATTCTTTCTTGTAAAGAAACCTGACAGACTCTTAAGTTATCGCTTCATAGCTTTGATAATCATGGAAACCATGACACTAGTGTGCACAGAGCCTTGTAGGGAATGTAGCTGGTTTAACTGACAACTGATTGCACATTGCTAGATCATGCCATCCCTCTCTGGTAGGAGTCCAACCTCCTGGACCTCTAGTGTTCACTTGAATGTAGGGACTGAGCTCCATTCCATTGATGGCAGTGGCAACTTGCAAAGAAAACGCAGAAAGGACCAGAGTTTCAGCTACTGCACAGCACCAGGGCAGGGGTACCTTAATGCAGAACAAAAGAAATCTGGAGGTGGCGACTTTAGCACTGCCTGCCCTTTGTTCTAGAGATTGGCATGGTCTAAGTGGGTGCTTTGCCACAGATCAGCTGGCATATGCTAGTCATGCATTTTTGAGGAGAGGGCTGACCTGCATGGTCCGTTCAAGGTACAAGTTAGAGATATTCAAGTAACAACAATAGGGGAATAACTGTGAGATGATTGGGGTCTTACTGCTGGGGCACCCCATATGAATGGCTTCTGCGCTGTCACTCAATTCATCTCTGTTGGACTACTGGATATAGGAGAAGGCAGTATTCACCTGTCTACAGTAGTCCCATATAGAGTTGTTGCGATACCAAATTTTTGATTCTATTTCGATACCATAAAAAAGTATTGCGATGCTCGATACCGCGCAAAAAAAAAAAAAAAAGCCACGTGCATTCCGCATTTTTTAAAAATGGCGCATTTTATTTTTATTTTTTTTCCTGTTCCGGCGTTCACCGCATAGTTTTTTTTTTTTTTTTCTATTTTAATAGTTTGGACTTTTTTCGGACGTGGCGATATGTGATATGTTTATTTATTGTTTATATATTTTATATGTAATTTATACTTAATATTTTGGTGGGGTTTTATTAATTTTTTTTTTTTTTACTTTTTATTTAATAACCATTTCCCCCCTTAGAAGCTAGAACCTGGGATTTTTTTCATCCCTTGTCCTATTCACCTTGATAGAGCTCTATTAGGGTGAATAGGACTTCACACTCTCCCTGCTGCCCTGTGCATAGTACACACAGCAGCAGGGAGCTGACTATGGCAGCCAGGGCTTCAGTAGCGTCCTGGCTGCCATGGTAACCGATCGGAGCCCCAGGATTACACTGCTGGGGCTCTGATCAGAAGCTGCCACTGCCACCAAGCTGATGTCTCCTCCCCATCGCTCCGATAGTAGTAATTAGAATACGGAGCAGGAGACTGTAACTGGGGCACAGTGGGCAAACGGAGCGGCGCCCAGGAATAATGGTAGGTGCAGGGAGATCCCTGGGGGCTGCTCTACATGTCCTGCTAACTTAACTAAGTCCGAACCCATAAAAAAGGTCCTCCTATCATTGGTGGTGCAGTGCGCCCGCCCCTCCTTCGCCCCTTTCTCCTCATTGGCAGCGTGGCACAGGGGGGGAGGGAGAGACTGCTTCCTTCTCCCCTGTGCTGCTGAGGGAACATGAGCGCGCTGACAGCAGCGCGCTCATGTTCAGAGATACTAGACTGCGCAGCAACCCTAGTCCCGCAACAACCCTAGTCCCATAGTTTGATTGGAGTGGTAGTTCTCCATTCAAGCAGAACACCAGGCCCTTTTTTGTACTCAACCGTTAACTTATTGTAACTAAAATATCCCTTTAAATTTATTTTGGAAACCATGTGACAATTTCTGATACACGCAAGGTAATTTTTTAAATATTTGAAGTCTGTACAGTTGGATATTGTCAATTCTATAGTAAATTAGAGCGGTAGAAAATTACATGTAGTTATTGTTTTTTCCATGTGTAGGAAAGTATTCCTTGATGTTTTTTCTAATCTTTTTTGTATTTTGTCAATGCAGTGGAAAGAAGCTAAACCTGATGATCTAATGGATTCTAAATTAAAATGTGTGTTTGATATGCCACATGAACATGAGAAGTCGGTAAGTAAGCGTTTAATTACCTATTCCGTTGTCTCTTCTGAATGATCTTCTAAAATGATTTATGACCAAATCAAAGTTTGCTCAGGAGAGGAGTGAGAGGGACTGGTGAAAAAGCCATCAGGCAGCTAGTCTGATGGATTTGCTCGTGCACGCCATTTGTAGCCTATGAAAAAACTATAAGCAGAATTATTTTTAGCCCAGAATACAAAACCTTACATAACGAAAGTTATCTAGGTGCTCATGGCCTTTAAAGGGGTTCTCTAGTTTTATAATGCCCAAAGTACCCCAAACACTGCATATTTTTGCACCATAGACCTGTTTTTCATGTTGACACTTCCCTTCCCCCTGTTTTCTGCATCTTTTCACCTGGGCGGGATGTTGACAGGCAGAACTTCCTGTTTTCAACAGCTTCCTGCTGAGTTTTCTAACCAGTCCCATCATGCTTTGCTCTAACGTTTCTCATGGCTTTTTCTACTAACTAACACTGAGGTGTATGGGTGTGATTACTGCCGAGGGAACAGTGTGGCAGGCAGAGTAAGTCCTGTGAAACTTTACAGAGCAAAGCATGCTGGGTTTGTTTAGAAAACCCAACAGGAAGTAGATGAAAACAGGAAGTTCAGCTTGTAAACATCCTGCCAGGATGCAGTAAAGCTGAGTAAAGGGAAGAAAATTGCTGATCTGAAACACTGTTATTGTATGTGGCAAAGAATGAGGTGTTTGGGTTACTCTGGACAGATGACATAAACGATTTATGAAATTGAAGTACCTCTTTAAGTAAATGACAGAGTTTGAAAAAGTAACCTAACTTTTATTTATTTTTGTTCTCTTTGGATCCAATTGACAGCATTTATTACACACCGGCTGAGCCCTTTATGGATTATTTCCACTGCAAAGATTTATGGCATAGCGAACGCCATATAATCGGAGGAGATGCGCTTGGCTCTCTTCATTGTAGTTTATAGGAGCTACAGAAACAGCGAGCATAGTTGCTTATGTGGATATCCAGTAAGATGGAGGAATAAAGGTTTCTAATATATGCATTTACCCCACTGTTTGTATTGTACTTGTATCACTGTACTGTATCACATTGTACAGTGATCTAGAAATCATAATTTTCTTTGTATCCATTATAGACCCATGAATCTACAAAACTGTTTACTTGTCTGCCTGCGAAAGGTAGTGCTTCAATGGATGACACTGAGACACGGAAGCTCATGGAGGAGTGCAAGAGACTTCAGTCTGATATGATCAAGCTGTCAGATGAAAATCAGCTGCTGAAAGTGAGAAACGGTTTTGATTTTTCAAATATAAATTTGTTAGCGATTTGACATTTTATAAGAATACTGTTAATGTACAACTGATTGTCATTTATGTGTTTGCGTCGTTCTGCCTGTGTTTCATTATAGGGATGCTCACAGATTTTGAGTTTCTCTGGTCACTGGGTTAATACAAGCTAGTTCTTTTTTCGTATTTTAAAGGGGTTGTCCATCTTGCCATTTCAAAGGGGAGATGGGACTAAGCACAGGCCCCTGCTGGCTGGGCTTATGGAAACCGCTGAGTGGGCTGGCTATCCTCTATTTCCGTAACACCAGTTGCAGTGAACACACAAACATGGTAGCAGAACAAGTTATGGTGACTTCTCCACCTTTTGCTGCTCTAGTTTTGAAAAATCTCTTCTAATCTCCCTGCGACAATACCGAACTGCAAGAAGACACAAATGGAAGTGCTTAGAGGCATTGCTTAGTACAACAATCATCCATGTTGTGGCAGCATCTTTTATATGTTAATTGTTTACACCACACTATCACGGTTAGGGTGTTATAGGGAAAGGAGGGAAGGTACGCGGACAGGGAACCCCACCATCAGGGGCGACCCCTGGGCAAAGGTTAGAACGAGTGTATTAGGGAAAGATTTCCTACACCAATTCACACTATACACTGTGTAAGTCTGTATTGTCTGTATGTCATAACTGTGGCAGATGCTATCCTACAATAAGAGTAGCCGGCCAGAGGCTTGTACTCTATGTATGATATCAAGCCACCACTAAGGGGCATTTATTTTAACTATTAATAATAAAAAGTATATTTTAAAAGGGTCTGTAAATTAACTTTAGAGAGAAAAAAAAGGAAGTGCTTTTACCCATGCAAAGTAGTTTTATGGATTACAAATCTCAGAATCTTCTCCCAGGGGTGTACTATTACAGCACTGGCATAGCTGTATCCACTCTATGTGGGGAGAGTCAGTCTCTTTTGGACAGTCCCTTTTTGTTAAAGGGGTTATCCGGGAACTTAATATTGATGACGTGTCCTCAGAATAGGTTATCAGTATCAGATTGGCGGAGGTCCGACTCCCGGTACCACTGCCGATCAGCTATTCAAAGAGGATTCAGTGTTCCATAAGGACTTGGACTTCCTCTAGGCCAGTGATGTCACCGTTCATTGGTCAGGTGGCCTAGGGGCAGCTCAGTCTTATTCAAGTGAATAGAGCTGAGCTGCAATACCAAGCACTGCCACCATACAATAAGCCGTGACTAGACTGCAGCACTCACTGGAGCTCTGAGCGAATTTCCCTTTTTAAACAGCTGATCGACAGGGGTCCCGAGAGCTGACCCCTCACCAGTCTAATACTGATGACCTTTCCTGGGAATAGAGCATCAATGTCAAATTCCTGGCTAACCCCTTTAAAGGGCTTCTGTCACCCCACTAAACCATTTTTTTTTTATTTTTATTTTTTTGTGTACTTATAATCCCTATACTGCTATTTATCCATACATAATGTGATTAATCATTTTGGTTCAGTAGATTCTGCTAAAAACGTACTTTTATAATATGTAAATTACCTGTCTACCAGCAAGTAGGGCGGCTACTTGCTGGTAGCAGCCGCATCCTCCTATCCTAAAGACGCTCCCTCCACATGTTGATTGACAGGGCCAGTGAACGAGATCTTTCTCTGCTGGCCCTGTTTGCATTCAAAATCTGGCGCCTGCGCCGTACCCGTCTTCAGTCGGCGCAGGCGCACTGAGAGGAGGACGCTCGCTCGGCCGCTCCATCCTCAATGCACCTGCGCCGATGACGTCACATCTACACCCAACGCAGGCAAATTGAGGATGGAGCGGCCGAACGAGTGTCCTCCTCTCAGTGTGCCTGCGCCGACTGAAGACAGGTACGGCGCAGGCGCCAGATTTTGAATGCAAACAGGGCCAGCAGAGAAAGATCCCGTTCACTGGCCCTGTCAATCAACATGCGGAGGGGGCGTCATTATGATAGGAGGATGCGGCTGCTACCAGCAAGTAGCCGCCCTACTTGCTGGTAGACAGGTAATTTACATATTATAAAAGTACGTTTTTAGCAGAATCTACTGAACCAAAATGATTAATCACATTATGTATGGATAAATCGCAGTATAGGGATTATAAGTACACAAAAAAAAAAAAACAGTTTAGTGGGGTGACAGAAGCCCTTTAAGAGTCCCCTGACTCGCTGATTATGATTTGTCCTACTGCTTTGAACCCCAGCGATTAGCTGTAATCTGTGGTGGCACCTAGCAGTAAGTTTTTACAGCAGTGACTCCACAGGGGGAATAAGGTATTGCATGGGGACCATAGAAATCAGTTTATGGACAGTCAGGGTCCACCAGAGAGAAAGATGCACTTATTGTAGCTGCTCCCCATTCTTTGCTAATTGAAGGAAGTTTTAAAGAATAGTTATGCTGCATTTCTATCATAAAATCTCAGTGCTAAAAAAAATACCTAGTAGCCATTGGTTCCTGAATTGAAAAATTTAGGCGACAAATAAAATTTTTAGTCACCAAATCAAAACCGAATAAAAATGTTGGTATCGTCACAACGCTACGCTGATCAGATCGGCGTAGGGTTGTATCGCACTGCGCCACCAATGTTTATTATGTTGTGGTGGTGGTGGGGGGGGGGGGGGGGGGGGCACATTTCGCCACCAATGAAGATAACTGACCTGTTAATACAAATACAGGAGGCGGGTGCCGGAATCAAATAGCCGGCACCCGACCTCTATGACGGGGAGCTGCGATACGCTGCAGTTAACCCAGTTTTTTTCATTGGCTAATAACAGAGCGACGTGAGCAAGGTCTGTGGGGACAGAACACTGACTACGGGATATCAGGATTACAGAATCTTCTGAAATGGATTCAGTGCACCAGATGGCGACCAAAATGGTCGCCAATGCGACTTAGAATTTACAAATGGCGACGAGACTTTTTGGTCTTGTCGCTATTTGCGACTAGACACGCCGCAGCAGCTCTGCCGTTGAATACAGCGGGGGGTGCCGCACCTGAGGGGTTAACTGCCGCTGATTGCGGCTCCCTGTCAGAGGTCGGGTCCCGGCTATGTGATTCCGGCACCCGCCTCCTGTATGTATTAACAGGTCAGTTATCTTCATTGGTGGCGCAGTGGCCACAGCCCCTCCCCTCCTCCTCCCCCCGTCCCTCTTTTTATTGACGGCGGCAGCAGCACAGGGGGGAGGGAGAGACTCCTTCTCCACTTCGCTGCTGAGAAGAACATCGGCGGCGGGGAAGAGAACTATCATCTCCGCTGCCCCGCCGCTGTATTAAACTGCAGAGCTGCATTTTGGTCGCAATCTATTTCAGAAGATTCTGTAATCCTGATATCCCGTAGTCAGTGTTCTGTCCCCACAGACCTTGCTCACGTCACTCTGTTATTAGCCAATGGAAAAAAAACTAAGTCATGTACAACAATAATTCCAAAATGGAAGCAAAGATAAGCACAAGGATATATTCTGATTCCGAATGGTTAGTATGATTTATAATGTTTTATTTGGTCTTTATCTCATTCATGTATGTTTTCTTCCTGATCACATTGTGTGTGGCTGTTGCCATTAGATCAGTCAAAAGTAAAAGTAGTTGTTCCTAAGCCCTCTTGGCACAGGGAATCCCTTTGACATTATTACTGACATCATTGAGGTTCCTTAGCAAATGCCAATATGTCAAAGGAACACTTCTGTGTTCAGGATCACTGCACACAATATGCTGTGTTTTGTGTGTTTTTTTTTGGCAACACAGAACTGGTTATTTCAGTTCCTTATCATAGGATCATCACGTTGACATCCAGTCTGATCCTGACAATAACATTACATGCAGGAGCCCAAGGACAGGGACTAGTCTATTAGCCCATTAATTGCATATGTGAATGGGAAGGAGTTAAAGGGTTAAGACTATTAAAGAAAATCTGTCCGCAGATTTGTGCCTATGAAACTGACTGACCTGTTGCATGTTCGTTTGGCAACTGAAGGCATCTGTGTTGGTTACCTGTTCATGTGTGCCTGCATTGCTGAGAATGTATGCAGATGAGCTTTTATAGGCAATGGGGGCTTTACCGTTACTCATAGAGACTCTGCTCTCTCTGCAAGGCCGGGCAGTGTAAATGTGATGATGATTGACCCGACTTCTCCTAAAGTCAGTGTAGAGAGCAGAACCTCTAGGTGTAATGGCAACGCCCCCGTTGCTCCTAGATGCTCATTTGCATATATAAAAAAAAAAATTCTCAGCAATGCAGGCACATATGAACATGGGACTAACACAGATGCCTTCAGCTGCCAAGTGCCTATGTAACAGGTCAGCCAGTTTCAGCTGACAGGTAACCTTTTAAAGCAACGCTCCCATTCAAGAAAAAATAATTGTATCATTTAGGGAACGATCAGAACACTTACATGTCGACCATCTTTTTGATTGCAGATCCCCTATTTCTCGGTCTCCTCCTATCCAGGATGGCTGCACTGCTTCTCGTGCACACTATACATCAGAAGCCCAATGCATGTATGAGAAACAGTGCGGCCATCTTGGATGGTAGAAGAGGAGCTCAGGAATGTTCTGTTCGTTCTCTAGTTTAATGTGATTATTTTTATTTTATTTTTTTCCTTGAACCTGAGTGTTGCTTTAAACTTCCATCTGTGCTGTAGCTCTACTACTGCCGGGAGCTGCTTTCCACAGTCAGTAATGAACTTCAGGTATCTTAGGATCTCTTTGTATGTGCTATACAATACCTTGGAATGTTAGGTTCTTATATTACATCTATATTGAAATATGCCTTGCTTTACTGATGAGGTATAATTGTAAGGTTTGAAGGACTCCATTGGAACTTGTCAGTTTTCACCTCCTCACACGGTGAAGAAGTGAAAGCCTTATAACCACAGCTTTCCAGCGTGATACATACTTGTTCTTTTCAGGCAGCTTGTCAGTATTTCATGCTGACCTAATGGGAGTCTAGGTTGTGCTCATACCACCGCAGATTTGAAATCCACATCATGAAGTGAGATTAAATAATAGTATTCTGCGTGCGGGCCTGTGGCACGTCAAGTTGCAGATCTGCCGTAGAAATGGTCATCTTCAGATTTCTGCTCCAGATTCCCTGATAGATATTTTCTACACAATACATAGTTGTGTGAATTTCTCTAAAGCCTCATTCACACGTCAGGGTTTTGGTCAGTGATTTCCATCGGTGATTGTGAGCCAAAACCAGGATTGGAGCCTCCATGGAGATGAGGTATAAGGGGAAGGTCTACTCCTCTTCTGTGTTTAGAGCCGCACCTGGTTTTGGCTCAAAAGCGCCGATGGAGAACAGACTGTGTGAATAAGGCATAAGGGTACATTCACATTGCGGATTTTGATGCCACTGTTTTTGCTTCGGTTGTTCACTTTGTATGTCAGACATGTTTGCGGATTAGCTCCGCTGAATACAGCTAAACTGCGAGCAGACACCCATTGCGGTTCCCAGCGCTGTCCGGACACTGCCCAAGAAGGGACAGGTCTCTTCTTTGTTCGTTCGTGGCTTTAAACTGCCTGAGTCTGTGCCAAAACTCCATGTTTGAATGGGCCCCAAGGGTGGTGAGGAATTGATACACATTTACTTGAAAGTTGCGGACATTATTTTGTTGTTGTTCTGTCATTTGGCAGAAAGTGCCTGCACTCGCTGGACCATGTTGACTTTTGAAGGTCCGTTGGATTTTGGTTATGGCGTCTTTATGCTCTGTTCACATTGATGTTAAATTAAAAGAATAAATAGTGGAATAGTGCTGGGCCCATTATAAGTCTCTGCATTGGGAACTCATCACTTTCTTTCTTTTTCAGGAGGAGAGGAGGAAGGGCAGAGGAACGCTGAAAGAACAAGGCAACCCCATCCCATCACTTCTTGTCGTTATTGCAGCAATTTTCATTGGTTTCTTTTTAGGAAAATTCATCTTGTAAATTGAGGCATTGAGTGCTTTCCTATTTTTCTTCTCTTCTTTTTCTCCCTTCCCAGCAGAAGGTTGTTTAGCTGCCGTGTCAGTTTATGTGCAGCAGCGTATGGGCATCACCTGTCTCGCAGTTCAGATGAAAAAAAAATTAATAAAAAAAACCCAAACTGTTTGGCGATGGGACTAAAGTGTGTGTTCATATGTCAGCATCAAGACTCTTGGCACACATTCAGTCCGGTGTGGGGAAGAAAACTGTAATCAATCTTTTTGTGGTTTTAAAAAGTTTTTGTATGTTCTTTTAATTGTTTTAAATTTTATCTGTTCACAATATGGTTTCCTTCGATTGCAAATCTCATTCAGGTATAAAATTGAGGTATCCTGGGATGATGTCGTCTTAATGTAAATGCTCAGTCCTTTATTTTGCAGTGTGTATTTCATGGCAGTGCAGATTCTGTCTGTGGGGCAGATTTCTCCATGTCTCCATTTTTCCCGTCTTATTCAGAACTTGAATGGAATAAAAAAGAATAATAATAATTAGAAAAGTTCCTTTCCTTGCTGGAGAGCACCAACATGTCAGTGCATCCTTAAAGTTCAGTGTATTGCTCTGGTTTTGGTACTTGTAACCACTGGTTTTCTTTGTGTCTCTGGCAGTCACTTCTGTAGGTGCAATGAAAGCTTGTGAAGGGCCGATCAGTATTAAATATGGTACGCTGCTCTCACCCCTTCTTTCAATATGTACAGTAATATATTCTCCATTGGGTGCCCCTTGTAATGGATATATGCATGACCATAAGCATTATCAGTAGAGTTGAGCAAATCTGGTTCGGATTGCTGTATTCAAACCCGATTATTTTAAAAACTTTGTTAAGAATATTGGCTCTGTCCTACTGTAAAATGTATTGCCTCCGTGGAGGTCTTTTCGAAGTTTCAGCAAATACTCCGAGACTTACTTCGTCTCGCCTCTGTCACATGTCACTTTTTTATTTGTAGCGTTGAGCTAATCGAGCTTCGGATCCTAGAGCCGAAGTCTATTTGCTCCAAACTTAATTTTAATATTGTACGGAGATTGGTCTCTGTACAGCATTAAATTGTATGGGCTCTGGCGAGGCAAAGTGAGTTATTCGCAATGGGCAGAAGAACGGTGAAAGAACAAGGCAACCCCATCCCATCCCACCACTTCTTGGTACCAGTCTGTACCGAAGTCGGCTTTGGTACAGACTGGTACCTGGGTACTGAAGCTGACTTTGGATCCATGTTTTAAAGTTGAAAAATAAAACCCCAAAGTTATTCACCGAAGTCCTGAGAGAGAAGTCACTTCGCCTGCCTCACCAGAGCCCATACATTTAAATGCTGTCTGGAGACTAATCTCCGTACAGCATTCAAATGCAGTTTTGACCAAAGCGACTTTGGATCTATGATCCGACTCTCACTTTGCTCAGAACGATTTATTCGCATAAATTACTGCATCAAAATACGAAGCTGAGCTCTGCTTCGTTAATAAGGCATAAAGCCAAGTTCGGCTTCGTATTTTGATATATTAATTTATGAGAGTAAACAAAGTGATACAGGCGAGACAAAGGAAATTTCACGATTTTTGCTGAAACTTCGGAAAGACCTCTGCGGAGGCAATACATTTTACAGTAGGATGGAGCCGATCTTCTTAATGAAGTTTTTTAAAAAATCGGGTTCGGACACAGCAATCCTAACCCGATTCGCTCAACCCTATTTCTAAGGCACCAGCCACCATGACAGACTTATTGTTTGTTTAAAAAAAATAAATAAAAAAAAAATAGTTTATAACATATGGATAGAATATCGCTTCATATAATGTGCACTTGGTCATAAAAGGTATATGCTGTCCAGTTAGTTAGACACAGACACAACCCAGTTCAAGCCCACACTGCTTGCAATGTCCACAAGTTGGCAAAAAGGCACAAGTCAGTATCTGTTTTTGCGGTTCACAAAAAAAAGATAACTGCTGTATGCATCCTGCATTTTCCTTTCCGCAGGTCTCGCAGTACGTTGCAAATGCCACAAAATGGACAATAAGGCATGTTCTATTTCCTTTTTTTTTATATATGGGGCGGGGTCGTGGAATGCACACATGGATGTGGAATGCACACATGGATGTGGAATGCACACATGGATGTGGAATGCACACATGGATGTGGAATGCACACATGGATGTGGAATGCACACATGGATGTGGAATGCACACATGGATGTGGAATGCACACATGGATGTGGAATGCACACATGGATGTGGAATGCACACATGGATGTGGAATGCACACATGGATGTGGAATGCACACATGGATGTGGGCTGCACATGGATGTGGGCTGCACATGGATGTGGGCTGCACATGGATGTGGGCTGCACATGGATGTGGTTCTACGCCACAATCTTCTTTTATTAAAGAGCTATCCACAATACTTGTAGCATTTCTTTTGGATCAATCCATTTATTTTCATCCATTTACAAATGACATCAGTCAGTATATACACGGAGGTGCCTCATAGCAGGCTACCCCACCATGCTATGTTTTGGAAGCCCCCCCCCCCCCCCACCCCTTTCCTCATGCTCTTTAGTAAGAGAAAACTGTGGTTTTAAATGCCTTTTTGCTAACGTATGGATAGGATATGTCAGGGTCCTGATCTGGAAGGGACATATACAAATCCCAAGTACAGGGCGTCTCATCCTCATGTTTGCAGATTAGTGGCTGCACAGGCAATCTTCATTATTCTCAGCATGTTTAGTTGTTTCTGTAGCTCTGTACAATATAATAGGCATTGGCCATTCATGCAGAGCCACCTTTCAACTGCAACTGGGAAATGCAGGACACCTGTTTTTTTTTTTGGGGGGGGGGGGGGGGGGGGTCCCAGTGGTTACACTCTGTGTTTAAGTATGTTTGATCTATCCTGTCAATATGCCATGTTTATGTATAAGACCCTCATAAATCTATACACACTAGACCCCCTCTCTGTGTCAGCCATCCTTAAGCACAGGGAGGGCTCATATATGACTGATCTACAGAAGGACATGTTTCGGAATGTGAAAGGGGAAGTGCATACTGTAGTTCTGACTGAGCAGTAACACACAATATTAAGAATTTTTGAAGCACCCATTGGCACTTGGTAGGCTTTCTATTGAAGGGTGTCTGTCCTTGCGATACACTATGTAGTCATCCTATCAGATATACTGAAAGCAAAGTTGTATAATGTTTCTTTAACGTGCTATATTTTTTCTGTATTCTGAAAATGGCTGCAATATTTCTTGTACAGTGGGTGGGTTCTGTTCTTACTGACATTGTACGTTCATCAGTGCACATATGAATTGAAGAAAGTGTAATGATACCACATTAGAATGTTAGAAACACTACAGCTAGTTCTTACCTCAATGCATTTTCTTTATAACTATACATGCTGCTTATTATTAAGTCACCTGGCCTAATTATGACTATTCTTATTGTGTGGATTATGTGCCTTTTTTTTTTTTTTTTACACATTTTGTCTGGCTGTTTATTTCACCTTGTGTATTCAGAAATATTTGTGTAGTAAAATTGCCTGCTGTGGAATGCATGAGTCATTCAAAAATGGGAACATGAACACTTTTTTTTTTTTTTCCCCTTACACGTACATATATATTTTATTTTTTTCCTGTGGATAATCACATTTCGGTAAATGGTGTTTCCAGCCATTTTCACCTGGCTGTGCAGTTGTTCAAGCTAAAGATATAGATGTCTCCTGCATTAGTTATTGCTAAACCTACAGTTGTACAGCAGAGTTAAAATCTTTTTGCAGCTAACTATGCTATAAAAGTCTGATACAGAATGTCACTGTTAAAGCCCTTCACATTTGTGGGTCTCTGCCTTCTGGATATCTTTGACTGTTATAAGTGCCAACAGACTAAGCTGTATGTGCTCCCTGCTGACCATTGTCTGCCCTGTGCCACCCCTTCCCCTTCTGACTCTTAGGGCAGCCACACACAAGCGAGTTCAGTGTGAGAAACTTGCTGCATGTGGCCGTGAGTTCCCATTCTCAACTCTGCTCCTCTGACAGGATGGCACAGCATTATTATGATTTATAATGCTGTGTGCTCCTTGCAGTCTTTTGAATTACACTGACAGCATTATGTCAGTGTAAGGTCGAATGCACACGGCTGTGTTCCACGGCCGTGAGCGGTCTGTGGTAACTCGGCCTGGCATCCTGCTGAGAGCAGGAGCGCACGGTGTCATTGGTTGCTATGACGCTGTGCCCTTCATGCCGCCGCTGCAATACAGTAATATACTCGTATGATCTATACGAGTGTATTACTGTAGTGCAGCGGCGGCATGAAGCGCACAGCGTCATAGCAACCAATGACGCCGTGCACTCCTGCTCTTAGCAGGATGCCAGGCTGAGTTACCACAGACCGCTCACGGCCGTGTGCATTCGGCCTAATTCAGTAGATTCCATGACACTCAGGGTTACACATCAGAACAGGAACTCTATGGACGTGTGAATGGACCCTTATAGGAATGAATAGAGAAACTGACTTCTTCTGTGTCAGCTGGAGATCAGAGTGTTGGTATCATGACAGATCTCATCTTCACTACAGTTTACATCATGTACCTTTCTAACGGGGTCAGAGAATAAAAGTTTTTGTTGGAGTGTTAAGCTGGCCATACACATGAAATAAGTATCGTCTGGAAAGCAGCAGATCATGGTCTGACGAACTATTCCACCAGCAACATGGCCAAGTAAACCAGCTAATTGGAGGTCATGATTCACATTGTAGGCAGGCAATAGTGGGCTGTTGCAAATGATTCATGTTTTTCATACAATGGCTGGAGGAAATGGCCAAAATGGCTTTTATGTTGTGTGTATGGCTAGCTTTACACTTCTATATATGTATGCCACAGTACAGCTGACTGCTTATGTAGAGCCCAGCTCAACAGTTGGTCCCCATGATTGGGACCTTCATTGTAATGTGTAGTGCTTATATGGCGTACAGGTGCCCAAGGCCCCACTACTGTTATAGGTTGACCACTACGCTCTGTGAGGCATTGAGATGACTATTTGATGGGAATAATTTTTACACATTGAGAACTTACTGTGTTGTTTTTCCACCACTCCATATAGATGGTTGAGTGTAATAATCTTAGGATATCTCAATACGTATAATCTGCTGTCTTTCATGGCAAACATGCCCATATCATAGTCTTCCGAATAAGTAGTTAGTTAGTTGATCTTTTGTTAGAAAGCTTTATTTTTATTTTAATCTCCATCAAACGTCCAGAGATTTTTTTTATTTTTTATTTTAAATTGCCTTACCTCCTAAAGCTCAGGAGATAATTCAGTAATCTATATTAAAGTTGCCTGTTTACGCACAATTAGATGGGATTTTTCCCCCCCTTTTACTAAAGCTTATTAAACTGACCCTTTACCCTTCTTTCTACTTTATCTTGAGCGTTCATGTCTGGAAGGAAAAAATTGATCAAGGAGGTGGTTGAATGACTGCTATCTTACGTATGTGGCCAGCAACTAATAAAGATGTCTTTTGATAGTGTAGACATAAAGATATTATAAGAACTTATTTCATCTTCTAAAATAAACGTAATCCTGTTTAGTGTAAAATAAGATCCATCTATTCTTATTTTTGGAAAATCTCCTTTTACCCACCTACTCCTGTCAGAAGTCTTATACTCAATTGCAGATAGCTTTAAAGGGGTTGTCCCAAGACCGAACTTTTATCCCCTAGCCACAGGATAGGGAATAACTGTCAAATCGATGGAGAGCCTACTCTGGGACCCTGCGTTGCCCCCATTTGGAGTGGACGTCAATCATGCCCGCCACCGGTCTATTCAACTCTAAGTCATACGTTTTGTTAATTTGGGTGATCTTGTGGCTACCGAGATGTAAAGCGCCTTCCCTTTTTTTGCAGAGTATATCACTTCAGTTGTCAATGCAAATGCATTCAGATAGCAAAGATGAATTGTCTGTTAGTTGACCGTTTTAATTTAGCATATAACCGTCCACGCTGCATCGTACCAAGTTCACATGTGTGCCGCAAAAGGAAGCGTTGCTGCTAGAACTCGGACTGTTTTATCCATGTGGCTTTTTTCCTTTTTTAAATAAATTGGCAGCACTACAGTACCGAAGACTGGAATATCTGGTCTTACTATATTATACCCTAAAGGAGAGTCCGTGACTCCGAGTAACGGAAGAATTTGCCTTCTATAAATATGTATTGTAATGATTTATGTATTTCAGTTTCTTAGCCGTTTCAGGAATACTATCATATGCACAGTTTGGTTTAATTTGTTATCATCCCTAGGGTCCCATGTGGAGATTTTGCTTAAATTTAGTGCAAAATTGCATCAGTCTTTCATGGGGTGCTGTAAAATTTTGGACTGTTCCTTGATTCATAGTGATCCTCTTTAATGTTGTATATAAAATGTAATGCTCAGAATATTTTGCTATCAGCAGTGGAAGAAGTCGACCGTACTAAATTATGTAATATGAATTAAACTGTCTTTGTTCCTTCAATGTCTTCCTTTCTGTCTGATTGCTTGTGTTACTAATGTAATATTGCAGTATGACATGGAGTAAAGTATGAGGTCTCCTTGGCTTCTGTTAATTTGTCATTGTAGTGGCCTTTTTTCTGATACTCTTAACAAGTCCTCTTATACACACAACACATGTTTTCCAAATTTTCCTAATATTGTGCGATGATACAAAATGGAATTTGGAAAGTCTTCAGACCCTTTCACTTTGTTCACATTATGTTGCGCTAAAATAAAATCTAGTTTTTCCCCCCTCATTCTGCACTCAATACCCCATAATGACCAAGTGTAAACAGAATGTTTGAAGTAATTGCTAATGTATTGAAAAGAAACTTTTTCCATTGACATAAGTATTCAGACCCTTTACTCAGGGCTTAGTTGAAGCACTTGCAGCCTCCAGTCTTGGGTATGATGCCACAAGGTTTGCAAACCTGTTTTTCTGCCATTCTTCACTGCAGATCCTCTGAAGCTCTTTCAGGTTAGATGGGGACAGTCTGTGGACAGCCATTTTCAGGTCTCTCCAGAATCGTTCGGTTGGTTTCAAGTTAGGGCTCTGGCTGGGCCATTCAAAGACACTTCTGTGTTGTCTCGGCTGTGTGCTTAGGGCCTTTGTCCTGTTGTACCTTCGGCCCAGTCTGAGGTCCACAGCACTGTGTTTAAATCAAGAATATTTTTATTCTGGGCAGGTGATGAGCAGTTTCTCCAGACATGATGCTTAGAATTGAGGCCACAAAGTTCAATCTTTGTTTCATCAGACCAGAGAATCTTGTTTCTCAAAGTCTAAGATTCCTTTAAGTGTTTTTTTTTTTTTTGCAAACTCCAGACAGGCTTTCCTGTGTATATTACCAAGGAGAGGCTTTGTTCTGGCAATTGCCATAAAGTCCAGATTGCAAGAATGCTGCAATGATGGTTGACCTTCTGGCAGTTTCTCCCATCTGCACACGGGATCTTTGGTGTTCAGTAGTGTTGAGCGAACTTGTGTTTTAAGTTCGGCGTCCAAAGTTCGGGTTATGGAAGAATCGCGTTATGGATTCCGCTACCGCGGACCATAACGGAATTTCGAATCCATAACTCGATTCTTCGGTAACCCGAACTTTAGACGCCGCACTTAAAACACAAGTTCGCTCAGCACTAGTGTTCCGCTCTCTTACCAAAGTGCCTGTCCCCAAATTACTTTGGTGGGGCAGCCAGCTCTAGAAAGAGTCCTGGTTGTTCCATACTTCTTCCATTTTAAGAATTATGGACACCACTGTGCTCTTGGCAGTGCTCAGTGTGGCAGAATTTTTTTTTTTTTTTGTACCCTTCCCCAGATCTATGCCTCTACAAAATCCTGTATAAGGAACCCTGCAGCATGTCCTCCATATGGTAAGTATTCCTTTAATCACCATGCAATAATAGTATAGTGATGTTTTGAATATCACTGATTCTTTCTCAAGCATAGTAGATCGGTGTGTATGTATGTATATATTTATATATACCTACACACATACCTATTAGATGTAATGAAATCAATAAATCACCATAATTGAAAACCATTCAAATAAATCTAATACTTTTAATTAAATATCAAAAACTTACATATTTAATCCTCATGTACAGGAGCATAAATCTAGTTCCAACAGTAATATTGTGGCCTCAATGTCATGTCCTCCATGATGCGCATGTGCCAATTGCTGGCGTGTATTGTTCACGTACTGGTATGCTGACGTCAGGCCCACATGACCGATCACATGACTTAGCGTTGTAGTTGCAATCCTGCTTTTGTCAGATCCACAGGAACGGTCACATGGCTCAGTGTCGCTGTTGCCCAGCAGCCACAACGTTCCACGATACTAAGATCACAAGCGCTGTAAAGGTTAAAAAAAACTGTGTATGTGGCCAAAAGGCCTCTCTAAGGAAAATATCCAATATCCATACAGCCAAAGGCTTATCAAAACTAACCACATTATTTACATCACTCAACCACATCAGGCACATAAAAGGGCTACAACATACAACCTGCCTGATTCAACGTACAAAGCACACCTCAGGTATTCGAGGGATTACTTAACGCAGTTCCCTAATTCTGGACAATACTAATCATCCAAATCACCAGAAGACATGCATAAGTATGAATCAACCTTAGCATAATATTAAAAATGAGTCCAACTCACACCCATCTGGTGCCCAAAGGAGAATACACAGCCAACTCCCTGTATACACTGGGGGTCATTAAAAAAAAAGCTAATTCCACATTCACACTGCACACACATTAACATACCAAAATCGGGTTATAAAGCCATAGCATGCTGTAATATCTTAAGATGTTCAAGGCTGTCATGAAGAAATATACCAACAGCAGGTTATGTAATCATAGCATGCTACAATGTTCTAGGTACTAATGGAGAAGCAAGACATATCTGTGGTCCACACGTCATTCTATCAGATCCCTGTGTTCATGGTCTATCACTGAAAATACAATGAAAGCCCTAACTCAACAAAAGTTGGGTACAATCTTACTAATCAACAGAAATTTCTGCAGTGCTCGGGGAAGAGGGGGGATGTAGGCTTTGTTTGAGTTTTAAACTGTGCTTGTTCATTGCCATATGACCTATGTCCAAATATCTTACAATGTTATGCTTGCATGGATGTATAACATTTAAACAAACTTTATTGGGTTTTCAAACAGAAAAACATTTATATACATACAAGTGCATGAGATTGTATACACGCATGCCAGAGAAGAAAATCTAACCAAATTCTCTACTTTAAATTCCTTGTTTAAACTCTTCGGGTACATTGTGTCTAATTCATAAATCCACCATAATTCTTGTCTTTTAGGCTACATGCACACGACCGTATGCCATCTGTTTTTTTTTGTGTGGATCTATTGTAACAATGCCTAAAATGGACAAGAATAGGACATGTTATATTTTTTTGCGGAGCTACGGAACAGACATACGGATACGGATACCGGACCCATTGAAATGAATAGATCTGCATCCTCTCCGCAAAAAAATGGAACGGACCCGGAAACAAAATACGTTCGTGTGCATGAGGCCTTAACTGGACTTCCCTATCGCCACCTCTCCTAAGTTTCTGAACACCATAAAAATTTCTAAATTGATGGGTCATCATGCAGGATGAGGCGCAGAGGCCGCAATATTCCTGCTGGAACTGGATTTATGCTCCTGTACGTGCATGAGGATTGAATATGTAAGTTTTTGATGATATTTATAGGCATTAGATTTATTTATTTGAATGGTTTTAAATAAATGATGGTGATTTCTTGTGTGTGTGTGTGTATATATATATATATATATATATATATATATATATACACACATGCTTCACATTTTTGAAAATATTTTATTATCTTTTCATGGGACAACACTGAATATATGACACTTTGATACAATGTAAAGCAGTCAGTGTACAGCTTGTATAACCGTGTAAATTTTGTGTGACCTCAAAATAACTCAACACAAAGCCATTAATGCCTAAACCGCTGGCAACAAAAGTGAGTACACCCCTAAGTGTAAATGGGCAAATTGTGCCCAAAGTGTCAATATTTTGTTGGCCACCATTTTTTTTTTTTTTCCAGCGCTGCCTTAACTCTCCTGGGCATGGAGTTCACTAGAGCTTCACAGGTTGCCACTGGAATCCTCTTCCACTCCTCCATGACCACATCACAGAGCTGGTGGATGTTAGAGACCTTGCGCTCCTCCACCTTCCATTTGGGGGTGCCCCACAGACAGGGCCGGCGTCATAACCCGCCAAACCCGGGCCCCACTGAGCTGCTATGAGCACTTCCATCAATACAGATGGAAGCTCTCATTGCTGTCATTTCACTTACGCAGTACCCCTTTGATGGGCCCTCTGAGTCACATGAGGCCGGCTGCTGCAGAAACTCGGACACACCCCTTCTA